>NC_137972.1:85762212-86029460 GCF_963924665.1 Micromys minutus | reverse complement strand
ACTCCATAGATTGATGTTAAAATTAAACATCCCAAAATGCAACCTGCCTGTGTCTTTCTAGTTGATGGGTTCATCTGTCCAGCTGGGTGAGCCATTGTCTGATGGCCTTTTGACCAGAAATAGATGGTTTCATTAGCTTTCCTCCGCTCTAGCTTTTAATGAATAAATAGACAGAATCGAGTAAGTCAAGTGGTTGGTAACAAAGTAAATGTAGCTAATACATCTTATACAGTTTAAATATAAAATTCCTCGTAAACTGTACTAAGTTGTATTCAGGATTCTTAGAGGTAGAGAGACTTCATTAGACATACATACATTCACAGGAATAGCACATCTGGATGTTAGTAAAGAAGGAATATAAGTAGGTGCAGGGTTTGATGATATCAGATCATCTGTGCTATTAGCCTAAGTGGATTCAACTGTATGCATTCAGAAAAGAAAAAGAAACAAATAGAATGTAAGTCATTAAACTGGCTACCAAATAAATTGCTGGAATGAGTCTGATTGGAGGATTTAAATACATATTCTTCATACATAATCACTAAAGGAGCAGGATTGCTAGGTGTCCCACCAGAGAATTGACATGTTTTTCCTGAGGTGGGGAGGAGGGGGGGGGTGGGAAAGAGAGGAGAGGAAAGGGAGAGAAAGAGGAGAGAGAGGGGGAGGAGTGGGAGAGAGAAGAGAAGAGGGGAGAGGAAAGAGAGGAGAGAAGGAGAGAGAGAGGAGGAGGGGGGTGGAGAGAAGTTGAGTCATTATGGACACTATTCAGAACAATTTATGTCTCAGTTAATGTCATATGAAAGAGTAATTGCAGTTTCTTTGGGGGGTAGACAGGGTCACACTTGAGCCTAGGCTGGCCTAGAGCTCGCAGCAGTTCTTCAGTCCCTAAGCTTCTACTGGGGTTACAATCATGAGCCTTCATAACTAGCTTTTTCAGAGTCATCTTAAAGTATGTTTTTATCTTACCTGCTAGCTTAAGACCTAACTTGAGTTAAATGCAGATCTTTTACTTTTCAATATATATACATTATAGGCCTTAGAGTATTGCCTGCTCATGTATTCATTAGCTATCTATTGAGCACCATTTATGTCCTGGTTTTACAGACTAGAATTGTAGCAATAGATAAACATTGTACTTATCTTCATAAAAGATTTTTAAGATGGGAGGACCATAAGTGTATCACAGAGGCAGTAAGGGCTATGAAGAAAAATAAAGAATAGTAAGGTAGGTGTGTAAAATACTGGAGTTGAGTTGCTGTCACGTGGAAAGAACACAAAGAAAAGGGCAGCCGTGAGCCTCTCTGAGAGAAAACCGTTTAAGGCAGAGGGATAGAGCAACTGTGAAGCCCTGAGTCAGGAATACTTTTAGAAGGCCTGGGAAAGGCAAGGAAGCCAAGTGCCAAGAGTAAGTGCACAGTGTCAGAGCAGAGGGACTTGACTGCAGGTAGCCCTGTGGCCAGTAGAGGGAGTTTGGCTTTTGCTTTGATTGATAGAGAAAAGCACAGAGATCTAAAGCATGTGTGTAGGAGGACACTTCAGTCACTCTGGTCACACCTGCCACTCTTCAACATGTGCCTTTTTGATACTCAGAAGACTGGACCTTTTCCTTTGGGCCATTTCAGCCCCGAGCCAGGTAAGTTGAGATAAAAGAGGGTAAATGATGGAATGAATAACTGGAGAAAACGAGGAGTTGGGATAGTCTCCAAATAGAGGAGGGACTTTAAGATGAAGAGTGGACCCAGAGCATGGTGGAACACATCTGATATCCCAGCACTTGGGCGGTGGAGGGAGGCTGGAGGGTCCATTGAGGAGACCCATGGCTACAGAACTAGTTGACTCCAGCCTATGCTACATGAAATCTTGTCTTAAAAAAAAAAAAAAAAGAAAGATGGGAAGGTAAAATCTAAGGACATATAAATAGATGGTGTGTGAGATAGGGACGTGTGACCCTCCCAAACAGACTCCAGAAAAACAATAAAACAAACTCAGACGGTGAGACTTTCTATGAGATAGTGGCCCTTCAAAAATGTCACTGTTGCTGTGCAGTGGAGGCATATGCCTTTAATCCCAGCACTCAGGAGGCAGAGGCAGGCGGATCTCTTGAGTTTAAGGTCCATGGAGGGATACCAGGGCAACACAAAGAAACCTTGTCTCAAAAAACAAACATGCCATTATCAGAGAGTAGGTTGGGAACTCTTCAAATTAAAGGAATTTTAGGAAAATGCCAACTGGTGGCTAGGGAAATCTAGCAAATACTGTAGAAAACACTCTCTCTATATTTGATGTCATCTGCTGTCGGTGTGTGTTGTGAATATTTGGGAGCTCTAACAAGAGTATCAAAGTTTTGTTCATGAGCATGTGACTTTAATTCAGGCCCTGCGACAGTAACAAAAGCAAAGGAGAGACACGGCCTAAGTGGAAGCCCAAAGCCAAAGTGCCCCTTCAGACGCTGCACATGACATCAGAGAATCAGGAGAAGGTGAAAGCCCTTCTGAGGGACCTGCAGGAACAGGGTGCGGACGCGGGATCCGAGTAAAGTATCTTGTTTGAGTATTTTATACTGAGGAGAACGCATTGGCAATGATGCCTCTTCAGCTTTGGGTACTGTATCAGTGAAGAGCAGTGCTTCTCAACCTTCCTGATGCTGCAATCCTTTAATACACCTCATGCTGTGGTGACCCCAACCATAAAGCTGCTTCCATTGCTGCTTCCTACCTGCTACTTTGCTACTAATGAATCCTAATGTAAACATGTGATATGCATGATATCTGATTTGCGTCTCCTATGAGGGTCCTGACCCACAGGTTGAGAACTGCTGGCATAGAGCCCGTGTGACTATACAGTTAGCTGAAGAGAGACAAGAGGAGTCGAGTAGCAGTGGTCCAGCCCCAGCTGTAGAGGGAGTGTATCTCGCACCGCCCTGAGCAGTGTCATGGCTTGTCTCATCTTGCTTTGTCTCCAGGCCAGACTAATGTAGGATATTAATTAGTGCTTTACTGAAAATATTCCAACTAAACTTTATACTAAGAAGTAGGAGCTTGTTCTTGGAGGCAAGTTCTTGCTAATGCAGCCCTGCCTGGCCTCAGACTCACTGCAGTCCTCCTGCCTCAGCTTTCCCACCCATCCCAAACCCCTAGCAAGATAAATGTTCATTCTTTTTTCTCCTAATGTATGTGGGTGTTTTGCCTGTTGTGTGTCTGGGCATCACTTGCTGCCTGGTGCATGTAGAAGCCAGAAGGTGTAAGATTCGTTGGAAGTGGAGTTTAGACAGCCATCAGCTGCCATTTGGGTGCTGAGAATTGAACCCAGGTTCTCTGAAAGAGCAGCCAGTGCTTTTAACCACTGAGCCATCTCTCCAGCTTCTAGATCAAACTTTAATATTGTACCTAGCTTCCCAAGTGAAATAGTTTCTTAGTTTCTCCCCTCTACCTCTGCACTGTGTCTTAACCGCAACTGTGGCACTGTCAGTTGGAGAGGTTTGTTCAGTTTTATGTTTGCTAGAAATCATGAGTAGTTAATTGGCCTATGCTCCACCTCGACAGTAACTAAATCCTTTGATAGAATTAGCGAGTGGCCAGTCAAGAATAGAAAATAGTCTTCTGTCCTCTATAGATTTGTTTGTCTCAGACTTAGAAAAGGGGATTATTCATTAAATTATACAATTAAGGGGAAAGGACAGGGATATTGTCCGTGAATAAGAGGAAGAGATAGCTGTTGTGGGGAAGAGTACAGGCTCTGGGTTTAGCCTAAGGTAAGAATCTTGATGCTTCTTTTTGTGTAACCTTAGTTACTAATCCTCTCTGAGGCTCATTGATGAAAAATGGGGATTTTGGTAATATGTAGCCAGGTTACTGAGAAGCTAAAAAGAATTTGTTTCTATAAATGACTTTATCTAGGACCTGAATGGCAAATAAGTACTTAAGAAATGACATTTCCCAAGACAGAAACTAATGGTTCACTATTAGATGAAACCAGCAACTGAAGAGCAGGTCCCAAGTCCTTGGCTCTTTGATTAAATGTTTATACCCTTGCTTAATTTTTCTCTGAAATAAGTAGACATTAACATCCAGTACTTGAAAATGTCCCCTTCCCTAGAAGAGGCACCTCTGGGGAGGAGGAAGAGGAGGAGCCCGAATGTGCTGAGGAGCAGTGCTGGCCAGCTGGACAAGAGCCTCTCTTCCGTCCTGACCCCAGTCCGTGGGAATATATAGGCCCAGAAGAAGTGGAGCCGCCTATTCCAGAATTTATAGTCTCACCATTGGCAGTGCAAAAACTTTCCAGGTGACTGATTCATCACTTACAGAAGTCATGGCAGCTGAGTCTCTTCTCTGTGGATGTCCTACCATGACAGTGCTGGAAGGGCCCAGTGTGCCAACAAAAGCTCTGTCTTTTAAAATGGAGGGGTTTTTGATCAGGGATGCTTTTTCAAAAATACAGATGTAGCTGTCTACAGTTATAATTCCATGTATGTATTTAAGTGAATCTCATGTCAGTGATGTGAATGAGGATGTTCACACAGCATCTTTGTCATGTTTTGCCCTCTGCAGGTATGGCTTCCACACTGAGCATTGTCAGCTGGCCCTGAGGACCTGTGAGGGAGACTTAGGGGCGGCACTAGAGCATCTTCTGCAGCAGTGCTTCTCGGAGACCTTTGGGGAGAGGATGGTACTCTCTGAGGCAGCTGTCTCTGTCAGCATGAGTGAGTGTGTGGAGCAGAGGCAGGAAGAGGTGCTCGCTCTCAAGTCCATCTGTGGGGAAAAGTTTATAGAGAAAATTCAGAACAGAGTCTGGACCATTGGACTGGAACTGGAATATTTGACAAACAAATTCTGCAAGTCTAAGCAAAAGGAAAGTAGCAAAAATGTACGAGACACTTCTCCTGAAACCTGTAAATTTTACCTCAAAGGAAATTGTAAATTTGGATCAAAATGCAAATTCAAACATGAAGTGCCCCCACATCAAATCATTGGGAGAACAGAAAGAAACGTAAATGAACCTCATCTTGATGCTGATGACGACACAACTTTTCTGTATGAGCTTCAGATTCGATTTTCTAAAGACCACAAATACCCCTACCAAGCTCCCCTTGTGGCATTTTATTCCACCAATGAGAACCTACCTCTGGCTTGTCGTTTACATATTTCTGAGTTCCTTTATGGCAAGGCCTTGGAATTTGCAAAAACTTCAGAACCTGTTGTATATTCTTTGATAACTCTTTTAGAGGAAGAGTCTGAGATTGTCAAGTTACTAACACACACTCAACACAAGTACTGTGAACGTCCTGTGAACGTCCCTCCGGTACCTTCTGAGACCAGAATAAAACCTGCCTACCGCAGACCAGTGATCCCAAGTAACACTTTTCTCTCTAACCAAATGCTGGAAGGTACGTAAAATATTGATCTTAGGTACAGATGGAACCAGTGCTCAGAGTAATGAGTTTAGGAGTAAAACATTTCAAGGCTGGATGAGGATTACTTCCTGGTGATTTTTGAACAAAAAGAATCCTGTGACTAGTCACTGTGCCTGCCTTTAACTATGGCTCAAAGCTGTAGCACTTTGGGTGAGCTCCCTAGATAGAAAGTCTGGGCTGCTGTGGAAGTGATGTAACTGTGGAGAAGCAGCCTGAGTGAGTAGCAGTGCTAGCCAGCTGAGTAAGGGCCTACCTTGTTCCTGCCTGTGGAGACATGTTAGAAGCCTCAAGACACTTTGCCAGCAAATCAGTTTTATTTAACTTGGTTTTATATGTTTACTACTTATATATGATATTCCTGTCCTCCTGTTTTTTAGTATTCTAGGCTGGTTAAAAAAAAATTGACCAAAATAATGCTGTCTTTATGAGTCCTTAAATACAAATGTATGCAGGCTGCTGGCTTTGTCCAGCTTTGCCATGCAGATTCTTACACCACAGACTCCTCTTCAGCATTCCTCAAAGAACTTACTCTCAATTATGTCTGTATTTCAGAAAAGTGCAATTTTCCATCTTCCATAAGAGTTTCCTGGCTAAGGGCTAGAGATGCAGCTCAGCAGTAAAGTCTGCCTGTGTTCATGAGGTTCTAGGTTTAACCCCCAGCACTGGTGGGGGAAACAGTTTCCTGGTAAAGTCAGTAAGTAGGGAGCACGGGCTGGAGGATACCGCATGGGTAGCTAGGTGGACTCCAGCCCAGCTCACTCCTCAACAGCTGCTTCTAGTTCGTGGGATTTACACCTGTTCCTTGGGAAGTGGCAAAACTGTCGTAGAAGCGTGTGTTGCATTTGGGTTTGTTTCACTTGTTTTTGATCGAGCTGGGGATTGACCCGCGCTGGCTTTTCTTCTGCCAGGCAAGCACAACTATGCTAAGCTACATTCCTAGTCTGATTTTCAGTAACATTACTGAGATCGTTTATGTAACATAAATCTCACCTATTTAACATTCAATAGTTTGGGTTTTGTTTTTGTTTTTATGTTTTAGAATTGCACAGTCATGAGCACTACTGGTTTTCCTGAAATAAACCTGTAGTCATCAGTCCTGTGTTGGCCTAACAACTGTTACCCCATAGGCTGTGTTCACAACTTTGCCTATTTTATACATTTCATAGAGATGGAATCATGGGATACTGGAGAGATGGCTCAGTGGTTAAGACCACTGACTGCTCTTCCAGAGGTCCTGAGTTCAAATCCCAGCAACCACATGGTGGCTCACAACCATCTGTAATAAGATATAATGCCCTCTTCTGGTGTGTCTGAAAACAGATACAGTGTACTCACATATAATAAATAAATATCTTTTAAAAAAAAGAAAGAAATGGAATCATGGTATGAAGCTTTTAGAAGCTGTATTCTTAGCATAATGTTCTCAAAGATCACACATGTCATAGTATGTATTTATTCCTTTTTGTTGATGAGAGATAATTCATTAGATGGATTTGCCACATTTTGTTATCAGAACATCATTTTATAAACATTTGGCTCATTTTATACCACTAGATTTGGGGGACACTTGCACAGAGCTGAGACATTCTATGTTAATTCCTTGAATTGAAAGCTTTGGTTTTGATACACACCTTTAATCCCAGTAATTGGAAAACAGAGGCAGATAGATCTGTGAGTTCAAGACTAGCCTGTTCTATAGAGCAAGCCTGTTCCAAAGCTACACAAGAAAACCTGTCTTGAAAAGGAAAAGTCTTTATTGTTACTTTAATAGCACTATTTATTCTTGGGGAGAGCTCAAATCAGCATCTTAAATCTTGCTTGGAGTAGTATGGGAATAAATGAAGCCATTTCAGTCAAGCCTCAGGGTTTCCTGTCTTATGATGCTGTTGTGTTTTTAGTGATTTTCTCCCTTTCCTAAAGAAAGGACAGATTGAAAATGTTTCCTTTTACCCCATTCAAGGGGAAAGATTATCAGAACTGGAGGAGGATGCAGATGAGGATGAAGGAACTGCATCAATTATCGTGGAGAGTGAAAGCTATGTGAACCTTAAGAAAAGGAGTTACAAAAGATATGACCGTCCGGCGAAGTCCCTATTTATCGAGAACAGTAAGATCTGCAGGCAGTTCCAGATGAAACAGGTACTGTACAAGGGCCAGCGCCACTCCCTCAGATCTGGATGCTACTTCCTCCTAGCTTTTGGTTTGCTCTGAACTGCTAAGATTCCTTCCCTCACCCCTTCCAAAAACCCCTTTTGTTTTTGGTGTTTTGTTTTCTTTTATGTTATTTTGGGACAAGATCTTATTAGCTAGATACAGGTGTGTGCTACCACTCTCTCCCTGAGTACTCGGCTTTTCTACATGCTGCAGCAAATTCACGTGCATGTGCGAGGTGCTTCGGGGACACTCAGTTGGTAACTATCAAATGCATGTGTAAACCAAATGTTGTAGGAACATCTGATACAGTAATAGCTAATTTAATATTTGAAGGGAACATTACTGCTGTGATTTACCTTAGAGTAAACCTAAGAGAAGGGAAAGACTTATGCCATTCCAAAGGCTCACAGGATTAATACTGTGTTTGAGGTTACACAGACAGGACATTGATGTGAAGATTTGTTTTAAAAGAAAACATAAATAAGTTTTGAGGACCCAGTTGAATGTTCCGCAAAGGTTAGTTATTAGATGAGTTTGTGGATTAGATTAAGTAAATGTCTAAGGACCCTTCTGTGGTTTTTATATTTTTATATATTATATCATCAATTATATATTATATGCCGTTAGATAATCAAAATGTATATAATTGTACCATAAATAAAATGATAGAGACAAAATTATTTAGTCATTTTGTCATAACCTATCTCTATGATAAAATTATTTGCAACGACAATAGTATAATTCTATATTGTCCCAAAGTATAGCCAATTATTTTTCTTTCATTTTTATACTTTTATTTTTTATTTATTTAGTATTTTTTGAGGCAGGGTTTCTCTGTGTAGCCCCAGATATCCTAGAACTGACTGTAGGGAAGGCTGGCCTCACCCTTACAGCTTGCCTGCCTCCCAAGTGCTGGGATTAAAGGTGTGGACCACCGCCACCCTGCTTATATTTCATTTAAAATTTTTTATTTTATTTTTAAGGAGTATTATTATTCATTCATTTGTGTGAATCTGTGTGAGTTTATGCACACTGCATGTGTGTAGGTGCCGTCATAGATCAGAAGAGAGCATTGCACCCTCTGGAACTAAACCTAACATATGGTTGTGAGCCACCTGATGTGGGTGCTGGGAATTGAACCCTGGTTCTTTGAAAGAACGGTACAGGCTTCTAATCATGGAGCCATGTCTGCAACTCTACAATTTTATTTTTAGTATATATATATATAATATATATATACTAAATTATATATATATATATATAATTTAGTACACACACACACACACACACACATAAGACTTGTAAATCTGACATTTCAGTATTTGGATATGTGCTTATCTTATCTGTCACCTTAGACAGTTAGCAATTCTTTCAGAGCATTGAAAAAAATCCTTTAGCTATTTTGATATATGCAAAAAAAACAAAACAAAACAAAACAAAAAAACCCAAACCATTATTTTAGAGACGGGATCTCTAGCCCACCTGGCGAGAACTTACCATGTGGTACAGAGTTTGAACTTCTGTTCTTCCTGCTTCAGCCTAAGCCAGGCTATGCTATAGAACATGGGAAGTTTCCCATCCTATCAAACTTCAAACCAGTACCTACTAACTCTCCACAATCCATCTTCCCCCATAATATTAGCATACAACGCAATGTTGTGTGTATTGATCAGTAGCTGTGAAACTGATTCACATAGTTAGGTGAATGGCTGAAAAAAATAGCTTTGGCAATTGTTTATTATTGATTTATGGAAGGTCTGATCTCATAGAGAGCTGTGCTGTCTACTGCAGCAGCTCCTAAAAGCTTTGACCATTTAGTTCTATTTACTCATTAAAAGTTCAGTTTCTCAGAAGAGCATCCTATCCTTCAAGGGCTCTGTGGCTTCACGAGTCCAGAATTACTGTATTGGACAATGCATGTATGAATCATTTCCATGGACACGGAAATATTATAGTGTTGATATAAATGCTGTTATTAATAAGGATTAGATCAGTGCTCAGTAAGAGAGGTTCATACCTTTCAGTTTATTTAGCTATGTAAAACTGTACAGAGTGCTCTGCTTACTGTGTGGATGTGGCAGCTAGACTTCTCGCTAATGTCCCGTGGGTTCAGGTCTGGTGGCTCTGAACTATGAGACAAACTGCTAAAGAAAGCAGGAACAGTGCATCCCACCGTGGGATTCGAAGATGACTGTGTGAAAGGTAACTAAGAATAACTCAGCTGCTGCCTTCTTCATTTTTATCAGGCTTCCAGACAGTTCCACGCAATTCTTCAAGAAAGACAGTTACTGCCTGCTTGGGAAGAAAGAGAGACCATTCTGAAATTGTTGAGCAAGCACCAAGTGGTTGTCATAAGTGGTATGACTGGGTAAGAGAGTGACTTGCTTCAGATTCAGCTTTAGTGTGTCTGGAGGACAGGAGCACTGGCTACCTTAACTAGGTCTGCTCTAAAAATATATGTAGCCGGTGTTATTTGTACATTTGTTTTCTCGGTCAAATATTAAATGGTATTCCATGAAAGTGGTTGAATTATGTAGTTTCAGGGCCAAATTACAAAGACCTAAATTGGAGCTGAGAAATTGACTCTGTAGATGTGTACCTGTGCCCTGAGACTCCTTTACTGCAGGTCTAGCTACAGGTTTTCTTGAGGCCCATTGTTAGTCTAGGAGAATTCTGTTCTCACAGCTTAAAAGCTGCATGTCTTCTGCGTTTATCCTCCTTTCTATAAAGCTTGTTTTGTCTTTTAGCGACAACTTAAGTAACGTATGTTTTCCCTGTTCCATACTCTCTGTGAAGAGCAACTCTCAGGCTTCACTTCTTTAATTCAGGATGACACAAAGCATTATTACTTTTGTGCTGAGACTCAACTAAGATAGTAATTTTTTATTTTCTAGTTTCTCATAGTTTTTTATTTTAGTCCATGTATAGCCAAATCATTTCACATCAAAGAGAAGAATATAAAATACATTTGTATGAGTGTGTGCATGTACATACAGGTGTGAATATAAAATACATTTGTATGAGTGTGTGAATGTACATACAGGTGTGTGAATATAAAATACATTTGTATGAGTGTGTGCATGTAGATACAGGTGTGTGAATATAAAATACATTTGTATGAGTGTGTGCATGTACATACAGGTGTGTGAATATAAAATACATTTGTATGAGTGTGTGCATGTACATACAGGTATGAATATAAAATACATTTGTATGAGTGTGTGCATGTACATACAGGTGTGTGAATATAAAATACATTTGTATGAGTGTGTGCATGTACATACAGGTGTGTGAGACCTTGTGTGAGAGGCAGTAGGAAGATGTCAGATACCCTGCTCTGTCACTCTCAGCCTCAGTCCTTTGACAAGCTCTCACTGAACCTGGACTAGGTTAGAGGCCAGCAAGCCCCATTGTCCACTCATCGTCTGTCCCTTCCTTACCCTAACGCTGGTAACCGGAGCTTGCACAACCATTTTCAGCTCTTTACCTGAGCACTGAGGATTTGAACTCAGATCCTCATGTTTCACAAGCAAGCATTCTTGCCACTGAATCATCATCTTTGCAAGGCCTCTAGAACACTTACAACAGAAGCCAACACTTTTTCTTTGGGATCCCTATGTAGATCACATCCCTAGAGACATTTCTAATCTTAATTGTGTCATTTTCATAGCCCTCATCTTATAAATGACATCAGATTATCATTCAGCTGACCTGTCTCCAGGGTTTATGAGGCCTGGACACTCCATGAGTAGAAGTGTGAGGCTAAGCAGTACGACTCTAGTTAGCTGTGGATTCCTTGTTGCCTGTGATTGCTTTGTTAACTAGCCCTTGAAAACTTCATTTTAGGACTGCTTTGTTTTGACATACAGATGTGGGAAAACCACACAGATTCCGCAGTTTATCCTGGATAATTCTCTGAATGGGCCGCCTGAGAGGGTAGCCAACATCATCTGTACCCAGCCCCGACGAATCTCTGCAATCTCTGTTGCTGAGCGTGTCGCTAAAGAAAGAGCAGAAAGGGTGGGTCTGACCGTGGGATACCAGATTCGGTTGGAAAGTGTCAAGGTGTGTACGCTCTGCTTACTTCCTGGTCATGTGAATTGTTTTCTGACAAGGAATTTGGAGGATCTGGAAATTGACAGGCAATGGGGATATTTACCTGCAGTTTATTAATCATCACTTTCAGTGGGGTTGAAATGTCTTGAGAAGCATTCTGATGTAAGAACTCATATCTGGTTGCACCAAATATGCTTTATAGAGGCTTTAAAAAAAAACTTTTTAGATTTATTTTATTATCAGTATGTATGTTACATGCCTATATATATCACACACAGAGAGACATTTTTGTTTGCCTACATGTATGTCTATGCATCAGGTGCATGCCTGCTATCTGCAGAGTCCAAAAGAGGGCATAGGATAACTTAGAACTGAAGTCATGGATGATTATAAGCTGCTATGTAACTGGTGGGACTCAAACCTGGGTCCTTTAAAAGAGCAAGTGCTCCTAACTGCTGAGCCATCTCTCCAGTCCTGATTTTTTATTCTTTTTTTTCAAGATTGATTTATTTATTTAATGTATATGGATACACTGTAGCTGTCTTTAGACACACCAGAAGAGGGCATCAGATCTCATTACAGATGGTTATGAGCTAACATGTGGTTGCTGGGAATTGAACTCAGGAAGAGCAGTCATTGCTCTTAACCACTGAGCTGTCTCTCCAGCCCAACTTTGTATTCTTAATTAGTAGAAATGATCTTGCTGTTAACCTTGAAGTGAATGTAGACTTGATTTAAACACCCACTTTAAAGAAATATTTTATAACCAGGCCTGATAGTGTGCACCTTTACTCCCAGCACTTGAGAAGTAAAAGCAGAAGGACCTCTGTGTTCTAGGCCAGTCAGTTGTATATAGTGAGTTCTAGGACACCCAGGACTCTATCCACCCTGTCTCCAAAAAAAAAAAAAAAAAAAAAAAAAAAAAAGTCTTATAATAGTATTGTGTGTGAGAGAGAGTTTTTTACAGGTTTAATACGAAGCAGAAAGGTGTATGGCTGACCTTAGTTAGAAGTTACATACTATCTTGTATTAAGTGGAATTGCTGGAGGTTCTAATGGTGTTTATTCAGTGACAATGCTCTCTTGTGTGTAAGTCCTCAGCCACCAGACTGCTATACTGCACCACAGGAGTGCTGCTGAGAAGGCTGGAAGGAGATGCAACTTTGCAGGGAGTCACCCACATCATTGTTGATGAAGTTCATGAGAGGACAGAAGAAAGGTAAAAGGACTCCCAATAGACACATGCCTGTAAAATAAAGTCGTGGCTGGAAGCTGTTGCTTGCTTCCAGAGCAGTTTCATAGACTTAGTATTGGTAACGTCATAAGGAAGGCTAAATTGGAGAAGTGGCTTTCCCGATCTTCGTGGTCAGAAGCCTCCTGGGCACCATGCTATGCTCCTGAGGGGTGGTCCACGTGTACTTCTCCTGTTCTTTTGATCATTCTGTAACCGTTTATTCATAAATTTATAGTGCCAGCATCAAGTGCCCTGTTAGGTCGTAGTTGCTGGGGACACAATGAATTAGAAATCATTTAAAAAATTTAGAGACAGGCATGGTGGCACATGCCTTTAATCCTAGCACTCAGAGGCAGGGACTGATGGAGTTCAAGGCCAGCCTGCTTTATAGAGCAAGTTTCAGGACAGCCCAAGCTACACAGAAAGTCTGTCTGGAAAAGCCAAACAGAAAATATGTGAGCAAAAAGACTACTTGTTAGAAATCTTTTGTTTTCAGAAGGTTTCTTCTCATGGAAATATGAGTTTATAAGTTTATAAGTCTTCATTGAGCACTTGGTATGTCCTGAACATCGGTGTAGTGAGCAAGACAGCAACAAACACCCCAAGTCCTTGTCCTTGAAAATTCACATTCTGGTTGTTAGGAGAGCCCAACAATAAAGTGAATCCGTAAAATACCAAGTGTTAAGTTCTAAGAAGATAAGAAATGCATGGCAAGAAGTGGGATTCATTTGAAATTTTAAATAGGTTAGCCAAGGTTAGGCAACCGAGGCCTTGCCAAACCTGTTTTAGGTAGTCTTGAAAGAAGTGTGGGGACATCCATGTAAGTGGCTGGCAGAAGCTCATGCTGACATGTTACTGATGTGCAGAGACCCTAAGCTGCATTCCTCAAGGACAGCAAGAATGGAGACCTGAACCCACCTGGAGGGGGGGGGGGAAATGCGGGTGCAGAGAGCCGTGTCCGTAAGCACTCGGAGAAGTCACTGAAGGAATGTGAGCAGTGGCACACGCGGATGTTGATCACCGTGTTGATCACAGACTCGGGGAAGATGAGGGCTAGCTCAGGCTGTGCATAACGAACGCTGCCTCATCACGTCCATCTCTCCACAACTTATGGCGGGCTTCGTGGTTTGTTTTCACTAACAGGCTCAGGAGTGTTTGTGCCATTATCTGGACTTCTAGCATATCCTTTTAGCAGCTGCAGGCCATGCCATAGACTGGATACTGTTACAGTTAGCCATTCCTATAACTTTGCTCTTACCAACAGTGCTATAATATAAAAAATCAGAATGATCAACTTCAGTGATAAACCCTATTATATTTTGATTGGTATTGCACTGAATTTATTGAAGACGTCTGGTGTTTGTATTTTTAGATTTTGAACTGTTCTCCACCAGGACTGTGGCACATTTAAGTTTTATACTTTTCCGAAGTCTTAAGTGCTCCAGACACTCCAAAGTCATTAGTTCTCTTGTGTTGCATGTGTGTGACCCGAGATTATCTTGTCTTGTCTCCAGTGACTTCTTACTGCTAGTTTTAAAGGACATTGTGATGCAGAGAGCCACCCTCCAGGTCATTCTCATGAGCGCAACTCTGGATGCTGGGCTCTTCTCCAAGTATTTCAGCTACTGCCCAGTCATCACCATACCAGGTAATCAAAGCGCACTGTGCAGTCTCACCCCATTGCTGCGCATCCCTCTAAGTAAGGAAGGCTCACTACTTCAGAGTCCATTCAGAACAGGAGGTATTTCACTTACAGCAAAACAACCCAGGGTAAAGCAGCTGCTGAAGAGGTAATTTATCCCCTTGCCAGATTTTAATTTTGTATGTGACCTAAAAGTCTCTGTTCTTAGGATTCCTAGCATTCTGTTGTGGTCAACATCAGCCTATATGTTTTTACGAATAATCTGTCATAGAAAGGGAAAATATGCCAATGTATTTATTTACGGATTGTGCTAAATATGCAGATACTGATTCACTCTGAAAGAAAACACAGTTGGTAATCTTAATGCTCCACGTCCTTGCTGTGGAATAATTACCACTCTGAGCCTGGCCTGTCTGTCTGTGGTTGATTGATTACCACAGGGACAATTTGGAAACACTGACTGAAGTGATAGCATTCTTGGTGACAACAGAGGAAGAGAAGGAAACATGTGCTGAGTCCAGAATCCAGTGCTCACTGTTTAAAGCCTCTGTGGGGCGAATGCAAGAAAGAAACAGTAACGGGTTTAAAGCTTTAATCCCCAGGGGGAGATTATCCTCTCTCCCTTATCTACCGCTGTTCTCTCTGCGAATTAGAACTCATGCCTACCAATTTCTGTCATCAAAACCTTTTTAAGAATATTTTTAAGCTGGGGGTGGTAGTACATACCTTAACCCCAGCACTCAGGAGGCAGAGGCAGGAGGCTTTCTGTGAGTTCAAGGCCAGCCTGGCCTTCATAGTTAGTTAGTTCCAGGACAACCAGAGCTATATAGAGAAACCCTGACTCAAAGAACAAACAAAGAAAATACTTCCAATAACACAGAATTTATTTATTTTTCCAAAATCTGTTTTAATATTTAGATGGTGTGTACAAACATACACCCAAAAATTCCAATTTTACTTACTGGGGATTCTGATGATTCTAGTCTGTTTTCTTGTTTTTCTAGGTCGTGCATTTCCTGTTGATCAGTTTTTTCTGGAGGATGCACTTGCCGTGACGAGGTAAGGAAGAAAATCTTTGAACATGGGTACTGTTTTATCTTGAGTGTGCCAGGACAGTATCTTCCTTTTGACTTATCTTTGTCTTTCATCTTGCTTCTCCATCGAGTCCTTTGCCTCCCTCTCTGTCATCGAGCAGACTCTAAGTCTGACAGGTGGTTAGTGTCTCTGTACCTCAGTTCCATCAGGTGCCAAGTATGTCTATTACTATCAGCATGTCCCCAGGTCACGAGGACCAGCTGAGGAATTAGTAGAGTAATAGTCTAATTAGAGTAACAAAAACGCACCTGTTGTTCTTCTAGGGGATCTAAACTCAACCCACAGCTGCCTGTGACTCCAGTTCCAGAGATCTGATTCTCTCTTCTGACCTTTACAGGTGGTACCTCCATGGCAAAAAAATAAATCTTAAAAAGAAACAAAGTGCTTAGAACTGTGCCTGAGGCCTGATGCATGCTTCATAAATGTTAACTGTTACCATTATCTTCATGCTGTCAGGAAGTGTGTCATATAGGCCGAATGTTAAGATGTTTATGTAGGGGACTGGAAAGATGGCTCAGTGGTTAAACATACTGACTGCTTTTCAGGGGACATGTTCAATTCATAGCACCTCCACTGGGCTCACAGCTATCTGTAACTCCGCTCTTGGGGATATGACACCTCTGGCCTTCCCGGGCATCAGGCATACACATTCACATACCCACATGCAGACACACACAGACACAACTAATCAAAAACAGATCTCTAAAATTACCTTTTAAGAGCCAGGTAGTGGTAGCATACACCTGGGAGGCAGAGGCAGAAAGATCTCTGAGTTCCAGGATAGCCTGATCTACATGGTGAGTTCCAGGATAGCCAGGGCTACACAGAGAAACCCTGTCTCAAAAGACTAAATTTAAAAATAAATAAATAAATATAAAAGGGGGGAAAAGGGATAACAGTTAAAATGTAAATACAGAGAATATCCAATAAATAATTTAAATATATATTATAAATTATATTAGATGTTTTATATATATATTTACAAGGATGCATATGTGGGAGGAGGCTAGATGGCATGGAGGGTGTAGATACTAGCCGCCAAGCTGACAGTGTGAGTTTGATCCTGAAACCCACATGGTGCTTCAGACTTCTACAGGTAGTCCTCTGAGTCCCTTCAGGCAGGCAGGGACACATACACACACGTACACATGCACACACACATACGGATACGTATACAAAACAACGACAGAAAGGTGAGCAATGCTTGTATGGTTTCAGAACTGAGTAGGAATGTTCGTTTCTGTTGTATACAAACAGGTTTCTCTGTCTTTCTGACCTTGAGAATCCTCTCAGCTTTTATGCTCCTTACTGTTAAACCCACCCTTGCTGGTGATCAGATTTTTAGCTCTCACTTCTGTGGCAAAACTTCTAGATCAGACTCTTTATCGCTAAGTACTAAACCTAAGGTGGAAACACCTCTGCTGCGTAGCCGCTCGCTCGCTCACTGTAGAAGCCTCAGCAGCATCAGCCAACTGGTCTCTCTTTATTCTTTACTCTGTTCCATCTTTCCTTCCAAGTTGTCCTTTAACCCTCAGCTTGAATGCTACCTTGATGAAATTCCCATCTTCTTGTTGCTTAGACGTCTTAGGCACTTCTACTGTAATTCTAAGGGTACTTTTTCCAGTCTGCTTTGCAGATTAGTAACGGTCTTGGTCTGTTCTCATTGGCTTGCAAGTTTCTTGAAAGGCTCTCCGTACTTTATCACACATTACCATACTGTACCACACCACACTGCCATGACCCCTGCATAAAACTGACATTTGGTAAATGCCAAGATGAATGTTGAAGGAAAAAGAACACGGTGTTTGGTGGTGAGAAGTAGCTGGAGAAAGTCAAAGATTATAGAACCACCAAGTTTTAGACTTTAAAAAGGGTATAGAACTTTTTTCTGCAGATAACATCTTGTAGAGAATCATAAAGAACTAAAATGAGAATTAAATTATCTGGGTGAACAAGGTAGGAGGGCAAAAGGAAGCCCCACTTGTTCATTGTCCCCCTAACCCTTACAGTTCCCAGAGCCTCTGAGAAACTTTAGACCTCCAGAGGAAGGAGTTTCCAGTTGTGTCAGTCAGTTCTCCCAGATGATGAGGAAATAAGACCTTTGAAATGGACTCTTGGGAGTTCTGCAGCATAGTGATTTAGTAGTGAGCCTAGAACGCCAATCTCAGCTTTTAGTACCAAGTGTAGACTTTTCCACTTAACCGTAATAATAGTATTACCTCTAACAAATAGTAAACTGTGTACTGAGAGTCTTGCAGTGTGTTTGAATATGGTCTTGTAGCAGTATTCAGAAAAGAAGTGGTAATTCAGGTCTACATTTGGTTTCACGGGGTAGAATTAGCTGCTTTAGAATTATAGTTGGGGCCTTGGGAGATGGGTGAGATTCTCAAAGAAATTAAGATTCTGGCTCTACAACTGAGAACATAGCTCAGATGTCTTCTGAATGTCCGTGCCGTTCCTGGGTCGCACTTCCATAGTCTTGTCTGAGTTAGATAAGAACACTAGACAGAGCCAATGGCATTCATTCCAGTGTGTTCCCAACCAAACAGGCACAGCCAGCAGAATCCTGGACTGCTAAGAAAGTAACACATGAGCTGGAGAGAAACAACAGCATTCTGCTGAGGGTAAACAGAGTGGGAGAGTAATTTCTTTCTTCTGCAGCAAGAACACACCACAGAGACACATTCTGTCTTCTCCCTCAGGTATGTGTTACAGGACGGGAGCCCATATATGCGTTCCATGAAACAGATTGCGAAGGAAAAGCTTAAAGCCAGGCACAACAGAACTGCACTGGAGGAGGTGGAGGAAGACCTGAGGCTATCCCTTCAGCTCCAGGACGAGGAGGAATCTGTCAAAGATACTATACCTGATCAGCAGCTAGATTTCAAGCAGCTCTTGGTCCGTTATAAAGGTATTGTACTTACTCAGGAATGGTGTCAAGCATGCCAAAGTTTCTTGCATTTCTTTTATACCATGGCCCAGAGAAAAGAAAAACAGGACATACAGTAACAGTGCCTTACATTTGTAAGAACAACTTTAAGCTTGCAAACCCAGCAGTCTAATGCAGAGATTACAGCTACCATACCTGCCTGTGGGCTCTGTTTAGTTTGTTTTGTTTTGCTTTCTGATTATTAAGGGAAAGTCTTTGGTAGGAAAGAAAGGAAAACCAGCTGACGCTGCAGGAGTAACAGAGGTTAGAGGTTCTTACAGAAGATAATCGAGGGATAGGAGTCTAGAAAGAAGAGTAGGAAAGAGAGCTGGGAGCTAGGACTAGCCTTAGCTTTAAGGACAAAGGCAGAATAGTAACCTTGGACTTCCTGTTCACCTCTGACTATGTGCATAGCAGGCTTCATAGGAAGGAACAGTAGCCAGGTGCAGTGTATCACAGGAGGAGGGGCTCCCTGAACACAATTAAAATGTCTAAAGGAGGAATTTTTTTAAGATGTCATTTTATTTATTATTTTGATTTGTTTTGTTTTGTTTTTTGAAGTCCATGTATACTGCTAACGTTGGGTAAAATTTACCTGATACTTAAGTAAGTCTCATACCTCTCCAAGAATGACTTAACTACAAAGGGAATTAATAACAGTTACACAGGGGAGAATGATCAAGCTAACTACCAATAATGGGGCAAGCCAAGACTGCAGACCTCAGTCATGTCCTAAGCACATGTGCTGAAATACATTGTCTTGTGGTATTTTAGTCAAAAACACTTGACTTGATTGTAGTGAATACCAGAAAAATCAAAATACCAGTATTGGCCTGGAGAGACCCAAGAGCTGAGGAGGCTTTGGCTAAGACTCCAGTGGGTAGTAAGAATTTATAGATTCTTGCCCGGATCATCTGTAGATCAACATCAAAGGTATGGAGTAAGTTCTTTCCGGGAATGGGAGTGGAGGGTCAGAAGAGGACCGGGAACTCACTATATAGACCAGGCTGGACTTGAACCCACAGATCTGCTCATCTCTGCTTCCCAAGTGACGGGATTAAAGGCCTGCAGTATATTATGCCCAGCATGAGGAAGTTCTTAAATTCACATGTATCCTTCAAGGAAGAGCCATCATTTCTGTCACTGTCTCAAGTGACCTCAAACTTGAGCGCTGTTGTTAGATGCTAGTGGAACAGCCGTGTCCCACTCGTGCCCACCTGTGGCAATTGTTACCTGGGCTTCTAGATGATCTGACTCACGGTTGGATTGAATATGGAAGAGTTTCTAAAATGTGCCTGAATGGATTTTTTCCCTAGATCTTAAGCTTTGAATAAATATGTAATGGTGAAAGGAGAAGGAGGAGGAGAGAGTTAAAAGTGCTCACAGGGCAAGTGCTGTCAAGGGACATTTGGGCTGGGAATGTGACTCAGTTGATACAGTCCGTATCAAGTGTATGGATTTGGCAGGGAGCCTTGGCCTTGCTCTCCAGCAACACAGAAACGAGATGTGCTGGTGTGTGCGTACAGTCCCAGCACCTGAGGGGGAGGCAAGAGGACCAGGAGTTCTCCAGCTAGCCTTAAAGAGACAGAGGAGGAGGACAGGGAGAGGAACTCCTGTTACCCAGTGTTTTCTGAGAGGAAAAGGTCACCAAGTAAGCACCTTGGATGGGAACTCCTGTGCTATTGAACTGACCCAACACTCACAAACCTCACAGGTATAGGTGTAATTATTCTTTTAATTCTTACTTCTCTTTCAGGGGTGAGCAAGTCAGTTATCAAGACAATGTCTGTCATGGATTTTGAAAAGGTCAACCTTGAATTAATAGAGGCCTTGTTAGAGTGGATTGTAGATGGCAAGCACTCCTACCCTCCAGGTAACTCTTGTCTCAGGTTCCAGACTGCAAGCCTGGTCTTGAGTGGGATTCCTCTGTATGTCCCCATTACAGGCCATCCTGTGTGTGATGTCTCCTCACCCTTACTCTGCATGACATCCAAAATGACTAATATTTGACACTGTCTGGATTTATCTTGCTTGTTGACCTATCTCCCTTCAGTAGCACGTAAACTTGAGAGCAGGGATTTTGCTGGGTGGTGGCAGCACACACTTTAATCCCAGAACTCTGGAACCTGAGGCAGGTGGATCTCTGAGTTTGAGGCCAGTCTGGCCTATAGAGCAAGTTCCACGACAGCCAAGGCTACACAGAGAAACCCTGTCTTGAAAAGCAGAAATAAAAAGAGCAGGGCTTTCTTGTTCTCCTGTATTTCTCAGCTCCTAGGAAAGGACTTGGAACATTTAAGTATGGAACTTTTTAAATTAAGATAGGGTCCCACTTTGAGGTCCTAGATAGCCTGGAACTTATTATGTAGACCAGGCTAGCCTTGAACTCACAGAAAGCCACCTCCCTCTCCCTTCTAAATGCTGGGGTTGAAGGTGTACACTACCATGCCTAACTAAAAGAAATTTTTGTTGAAGGGTTGGGTGCTGATTGAGTGGAATAGTAGATCAATAAAAGACTTTATATGCTCATTACATAGCCCTTAGGAGCAATGATAATGGCCACTCTCTCAGTTTAGACTCCTTCCTTGTTTCATGGGGAGAGTAAGCCATGACTCAGTAAGAAGTCCAGGAGATCTATTTTACATCCATGCTACACAGCTGTCATGGGCATCCTGCTTACATGTGTGAGACTGAGGGACACATTAGTAAAGAGGTTATCTGCTTCTTCCATGAATGAAGCTCAAGAGAAAGCTGGATATGGAGACTCAAGTAACCCAGTTCTTGGGCTACTGAGGCCTTCAACACAGGCTAAAGGCCAGCCTGAACTACAGGTCTCAAGACTGAGTCTCAAGACCACCTGAACTACCAAGTAGACTTGGTCTCAGCAATTTACAGAAGTAAGTAACTACTGCTAAGGGACTGTCGTTAGGACAGAAACATGCTATAATCTCTTATTGTTGCTTATTTTCTTTAATGGACAATATTAAAGGCCATCAGTGATTAATAAGACATGGCTAGTTAATATACTATGTCTTTCAAATGTGTCTAAACTTAGATCAGAAAACCCGTTAAAGTTTTGTTTTGTTTTTTATAATATCCAATAAAATGTCTGGATATCATTAACAAAAGAATCTTCTGGTCTAAAAGGTTACTTTTCTTCAGTAGAAACAGATAACAGTGGCCATGGTACTAAGTATATTGAAGAGCTTAGCTGGGTCTGATGTGTGCAAGGTATTTGCTTCAGTTTTCAGATGTTTCTGTATACACACACATACACACACACACATACACACACACATACAACTTGGTGAGTGCTTCTTGTATAACTCAAAGCATGCTTTTCTATACCTCAGTTTTCTATTGAAAAAAAGGGTAATAGTATTTTGTCCTTATTAAATCAGAGTATATACAAAATGTGATTTCATATTTGTTTAACTGCTGAGGCTTTACAAAGAAAAACTGATAGTAAAAATTATCAGATTGTTGGTTTAAAAACTGTCTCATAACCTATATTAGTGTTCCTTGTTTGTTTATCTATTTATTTTTTATTCCCAGGTGCTATACTTGTGTTTTTACCAGGACTAGCAGAAATCAAGATGCTTTACGAACAGCTACAGTCTAACTCTCTCTTCAACAACAGACGGAGTCATCGGTAAGCCACTTGCTTTCTATTCGTAATCATCCGCTGCAGCCATCTTTAATCATGAAGAGCTGAAGGGTCCCTCTGGTCCTCACCCTCCTTAGACTGTGGTGTCACCTCTCAAACATGTGTTTGTTTATGCCAGCTTGGAATGAGAGACCTCTGTGCTCCAGGAAATGTTACTCCGTGCATTCCATCAAGGGCAGACATTTCTCTTCTCTTACCACAGTGACTCAGCAAATGTGCATGCAGCTTCTGCCATATTCCTGAGGGGAAAGCTGGGGAAAGCCAGCATTAATAATAACAACAAAGAAAGGCTGCCATTTTGAGAGAAAAAATGTTTCACCTGTCACTGGGTGTGCCATCTCATACAATGAATATCCTAACTTACATTACACTTTACCCCCCCCCCATACACCTGGACTTAAGGCAAAAGATTATTCTTTGTTGGTTAGTTAGTTTTAGCCTTACTACTTATAAAATATCAATCATTTAATCCTTCCATTATACCCCCATAATTTTCCCAGGCTGGCACGGGTCTTTGTTTCTGGAAGGAAGTATTTTGTGAGAACAGAAGGAGCCTCACACCTTGAAGAGCTGTGCCTCGAGCTGTGCTCAAAGCTGTCAGATGCTGTCTCAGGGTTTCCGTTGATGAGAAGAGACACCATGACTAAGGGACAACAGTTAGGGCTGGCTTACAGGTTCAGAGGGTTAGTCCATTATCATCATGGTAGGAAACATGACAGCATCCAGGCAGACCTGGTGCTGGAGAAAGAGCTGAAAATTCTACATCTTCATCCAAAAGAGGAGATGGGTCTGGCTCATACTGGCAGACTTAAGTATACAAATGAGACCTCAAAGCCCCGCGCCCACAGTGACACACCTACTTCAACAAGGCCACGCCTCCTAATAGTGCCACATCCCATGGGCCAAGGACATTCAAACCACCACAATTCTTGAAGTCATTTAATTATTCGGTAGAAATTTACCCACCACAGGTCAGTGTCAATCCTTCGTGGCAGAATCCTTACTGTGCTTCATTCACTTCCTTTTAGATGTGTTATTCACCCACTTCACTCATCGCTATCCAGTGAAGAGCAGCAGGCAGTGTTTGTGAAGCCTCCAGTCGGTGTAACTAAGATTATAATCTCCACCAACATTGCTGAGACGTCCATAACCATTGATGATGTTGTGTATGTCATCGATTCTGGGAAGATGAAAGAAAAGAGGTATTTTGGTGAAGTAACAGAGGGACTAACCTCCTTTAGGATAACACAACTGTTAATAGTTGCTACCAAGGTGCTCTTTAAAGGAACATTATATGTGGTTCCATGGCCAGCGTCATGAACGTGAAAGTCAAACAAGTGTTCAGAATCACAAGTAATGGATTCATTTTCCCATGTGATTTTTCATGTGCTTGGATGAAAATGGCTTTAAAAAATGTGTGCGGCACTGGTCAGTCCACCACTGTCCTACAATAAACAGGACTGTATTTCAAGAGTACGGCAGACCATTTGTCTGTGTCCAGTAGTCTTGACAACATTCTTAAAAGTAACTTAGTAAAGTGCTTGCAGGAACTATGTTCAATCCCCAGAGCCCATACTTAAGAAAGGAAGGAAGAGCCTGGCAGTGGTGGCAGTGGTGGCAGTGGTGGCAGTGGTGGCAGTGTTGGCAGTGGTGACAGTGGTGGCAGTGGTGGCAGTGGTGGCCTTGGGAGGCACCTGGGAGGCAGAGGCAGGCGGATCTCTATAAGGCCAGCCTGGTCTACAAAGCAGGTTCCAGGACAGCCAACATAAAAAACGAAGGAAGGAGGGAGGGAGGGAAAGAAGGAAGGAAGAAAGAAGGGAGGGAAGGAGGGAGAGAAGGAAGGAAAGAAAAGAAAAAAGCTGGATGTGGTGGCATGCACTTTTAATATCAGTTCTGGGGAAGGAGAGACAGGAATCACTGATGTTCACTGGTCAGCCACCCTACCCTACTGGGCGAGTCCCGGGCCAGTAAGAGAACCTGTCTCAGAGAGATAGCAATGGAGGGAGTGAAAAGAGACAGTGTCTGAAGAGCTACAGCCAGGGTTGCTCTCTGGCTTACACACATGCACACAGAATAACTCAATCCTGCCTTTCCTTTTCCTTTCTAGATATGATGCCGGCAAAGGAATGGAAAGTCTAGAGGACACATTTGTGTCTCAGGCCAATGCTCTGCAGAGAAAAGGTCGAGCTGGCAGAGTCGCATCTGGCGTCTGCTTCCACTTGTTCACGAGCCACCACTACAACCACCAGCTTCTGAAGCAGCAGCTCCCCGAAATCCAGAGGGTACCACTGGAACAGCTATGCCTCAGGTTACATCCCAGCTTGCCTCCTCTGTTGGCACAGTCCACGTTTCTCACTCTACTTCAGTTCTCTGTTCTCTTTTTCCCAGTAGAAGACACTGTGCTTAGAATAGAGTGAATGGAGTCATCCATTTGCATAAAGCACATCAGTCACACATCGAGATTCTCACATTTCAGAGCATGGTCCTATGATAATTCTCAAAAGTACACTTCTAAGTTAGGAAAGGAACTTGAATTGCTAGAGGACAAATTCTACTGTGTGTCAGAGAAAAATCTACAGCCTCATTATCAGTTAGAGAAAAGTAAAGAAAACTTACACCACCATTGTTAGCTAATGAACAAATGCCACATAATAGGATTTAGTAAGTCATTGAACAGTTTCAATATTACATGAGCTAAAGAAGTTGTAATTCAGTGTTTATGAAAAACTGCTTGGTGATATAAGAAATGCAAATTATCCATACTCTTTTATCCAGTTGTTAACCTAAAATGAAAAACACAGTAACCAAGGCTGTTGTCGTGTAAAGTTGTATAAAGCTCTTTTTTCCAGTGCTTGGACCGACCCCAGGGAGTTGTGCATGCATCACGCCCTCTGCCCTGTGCTCTCCTGCCAGCACAGTTCCACTCTTCTTCCTCCTTGCAGTTGAGTACATTCATCACTGTCGGTGCATCGCTGCAGGGGGATGCCCCAAGTGAGAAAGCTAAGCACCAAATATATGTACATTAATGGAAACCAGGTGATAAAACCAAAAGAGAGTCTAAGACCAGGCGACGGCAGCGTGCACCTTTAATCCCTGTACTTGGGAGGCAGAGGCACTGGGTTTCTGAGTTTGAGGCCACCCTGGGTCTACGGAGTAAACAGAACAGACAAAGCTATAAAGAAAAGCTGTCTTAAAACACAGGAACAAACAAGCTCAGGCAGTGAGGCAGCTGGTCCTGTGATAGTGCTGTCTTCAGTCTGAGGAGCCTCTCCTGCCTTCCGTAGCAGCTGTCCAGTGTCCCTTCCCTCCCACAGTATGCAAGAGTTCTACATCCTTACCCATACTTCATTCACCATCGGAATTCTTCTTCATAATCTGAACCTACTGTTAAAAGAAAAAGGCAATTTTCAAAGTTTGTTAAAAGAATTTCTTAATATGGGTAGGTAGAACTTGAAGCTGTTCTGTATTGCTAAGAAAACTAGAAGACAAGATTTTTTTAAAGATTTCTTTATTATATATAAGTACACTGTAGCTGTCTTCAGACACACCAGAAGAGGGCATCCTATCTCATTACAGATGGTTGTGAGCCACCATGTGGTTGCTGGGAATTGAACTCAGGACCTCTGGAAGAGCAGTCAGTGCTCTAGTGCTCTTAACCACTGAGCCATCTCTCCAGCCAGAGACAAGATTTTTAAAGGCTTTACTTAAAGCAACACTGCAGCTGGGTGTGTGATCCCCACCTGTAATCCTAGAATTGGGGAAGCTGCTTCTGCTTATTTCAAACCCATGAAGTGCTGTGTGGTTTAGAAAAGCATTTACGAGGTGTTGGAGAGAGGGCTTAGCGATTAGGAGCACTTGCTGCTCTTCCAGAAGTCCTGAGTTCAGTTCCCAGTGCCCATTGTCAGACAGCTCACAACCATTTGGAACCACAATTTCAGGGGTACCTGCACCTCAGCTCCTGCACTTGTATGCATACACCTACACATAATTAGCAAGAATTAAAATCGGTCTTTTCTTTTTTTTTTTTTTTTTAAAGATGTATTTATTTTATATATGTTAGTAAACTGTAACTCTCTTCAGATGCACCAGAAGAGAGGGCATCAGATTTCATTACAGATGGTTGTGAGCCACCATGTGGTTGTTGGGAATTGAACTCAGCACCTCTGGAAGAGCAGTCAGTACTCTTAACCGCTGAGCCATCTCTCCAGCCCTAAAATCGGTCTTTTCTAAATAATCACTTCCTATTCAAGAAACAAAAGTTATCCCTCTGCTATATTCTGCCAGACATTAAACTTACAAATGACGATTTTCCTTTCTCTTTCAGAATTAAAATTTTAGAAATGTTTAGCACTCATAATCTCCAGTCTGTGTTCTCTCGGCTCATTGAACCTCCACATATTGATTCTCTTCGTGCCTCAAAAGTACGGCTGCGAGACTTGGGAGCCTTGACTCCAGATGAAAAGCTGACCCCTCTGGGTTATCACTTGGCCTCTCTGCCTGTAGACGTGAGGATTGGCAAACTGATGCTGTTAGGATCTATCTTCCGCTGCCTGGACCCTGCTCTCACCATTGCTGCCAGCTTGGCTTTCAAGTCCCCTTTTGTAAGTGAACATTTGTCTAAATTGGAATTTATGTCACAGGTCTCAAAGGAAACTTTAGACATCAGAGATATGTGAGCCCCTAAAAATTTGCATGTATGTGGGATGTGAAAGATTTCAGAGCACAATGGTATTTGATCCTTAGAAAACTCGTATCTTCCCACCCCTCAAATACCTTGGGAATTAGAGGTATAGCTTATTAAAATAATATGCTTTTTGTTTGCTATTGCTTATTTTAGAAAAATCAAAAGTAGTAAACCAGAAAGATACCACTTTATAATTTCAAAAGATAATGAACACATTTATCAACTTTAAAAAGTAACTCTATTGAAAGATAATTTACACATACAGTCTACTCAGGGAAAAGTATCTAAGTCAGTAGACGTAGGAGTTAAAGTGTAGTACTTGGTAGCATGTGTGAGGCCTCAGACTCAATCTCCAGCACCAAAGCAGGGAGGAACAGTCTTGGGTTTTGTATAAGCATCCCACTATGAGCAGTGTTCAAGGGCAGCCTGAGCTGCATGTGAGTTCCGTGCCAGTCTGGACTATAGAACGGAATCCCTCATTCAGACATCAAAATGAAAAAATAAGTTGGTTGTGAGATCTGATTTCTGGACGCAGAGGCAGGATGACCACCACAAATTTGAAGCTAGCTTAGTGTAACATAGCAAGTTCTAGGCTAGCCAAAGTCTCACAGTGAGAATGTCTTAAAAAACAAAAACAGGGGCTACAGAGATGTCTTAATATCTAAGAGCACTGGCTGCTCTTCCAGAGGACCAGCATCCACATGGTGGCTCACAGCTGTTTGTATCTCCAGTTTCAGGGAGTCTGTCACCCTTACTGACACATGCAGCCAAAACACCAGTGCACATAAAGGGAAATCATTTTTAAAAAAGAAAGAGGCAAACAACATGTCCAGCAAATAAAATGAGTGGTCTTTGATGGTTGTCTTTTGCTATTTGGTCCTAAAAGACCAAAGAGCTTATCTTGGGCTTATTTCAAACTCACAGAACAAAAAGGCCATTCATTAGCTTCTCTATCATACTTGCCTTGAGTAAACCTACACGTGGAGTAGTGTGCTTTGTTCTCTGCAAGATGCTTTCCCCAGCTAGTGGCTTCCAAAGTAGGAAAAGTAGGAAAGTGACATTTGAAACCTCACGTAACCCACGTCCTTCAAATCCATTCCTCATTTAGGTGTCTCCCTGGGATAAAAAAGAAGAGGCTAATCAGAAAAAGCTGGGATTTGCCTTTGCAAACAGTGACTACCTAGCCCTTCTGTGTGCGTATAAGGTAAGGACTCGAACTTAGGTTTGTAGCCACAGTGGCAGCAGTGTCAGAGTGAGCTCAGCTTGGTTTTCTCCACAATTTAGGGTTGGCAGCTAAGCACGAAAGAAAGTGCACGGGCGAGTTACAATTACTGCAGACAGAACTTCCTGTCCGGGAGAACGCTGCAGGTGAGTCTACATGAAACCGAATGTAGACCTGAATGATCATGGAGGTTTTTGAAGGCTTTGGATTTCCATGTGACTGTCTCACTGTCTGCCAGTTTGAAACAAATGAAAGCCTCCTTTTACAAACGACAGACAAGATGAGCCTTCTGTCTCATTAGATGTACCGTTGTTATGTGTTTGTGAGCCGTTCACCCTGTTTGTGTCGCCAGCTCCTTCTTTAAAAGGTCCGTCCCTTCTTTCAGGAAATGGCCAGCCTCAAACGGCAGTTCACTGAACTGCTTTCCGACATAGGCTTTGTAAAAGAGGGACTCAGAGCAAAAGAAATTGAAAAACGAGCCCAAGGAGGAGATGGTGTCTTGGACGCCACAGGAGAAGAGGTAAGGAATGCGCACTTCTGCCTTGGTTCACTCTAACTCCAATAGCATGGCACTGAGAGGTGGGTGGTGACATCATGGCCATTCCTCACGTCAACCAGTGTGTGGTGCACTGGAGTCTCCAGTCCACAAGTGTGTCAGCCAGCCTTCACGAGCTCAGGAGTTCTTCAGTTCATTGTCAACAGTGTTTTCTTTTAAATTTCACACTTGTTCTTGATAATTCTGTAACTCACAGTAGGCTCTAGGAATGTCTTCTCAAAACAGGCCAGCCTTTACCAACCAAAGTCTTAGGTGTAATTTTAGAGACTTCTTCCCACTGAACGTACATTCATTTGTTTTAAAATAATTAGTATTTGCTAGAGAGTCTGACTGTCTCACAAACCAGCTTCTTTCTCTCCATGATGTTTGTCAACACTACCTCTGTTTATTTATTTGTTTAAACCTGTGCAAGAAGTGTTCCCTTTGATCACGCTGGGCATCAGTTTCACCTTGGCTCTAGTGAGGGCCCCTTAACCATGCCACAGTCAAGAGCACTGGCTTCATAACTGGTATGCATGCATCTAGAAAAAAAAAATCATTGTAAGCTCTTTAAGACATGTCCTGTGTGACTATGACCTGGAAGGTTTATTTTCTGCTTAAAAAGAAATTGTTTTATAATATGAAAGTAGATGCTTTTTTGTTTTCAGATAGACGTCAAATGAAATACAATGGATGGTAGTGGTAATTGTGATGATTTGTATATGCTTGGCCCAGGGAGTGGCACTATTAGGAGGTGTGGTCCTGTTGGAGTAGGTGTGTCAGTGTGGTGTGGGCTTTAAGATCCTCACCCTAGCTGCCTGGAAGCCAGTCATCTGCTAGCAGCCTTCAGATGAAGATGTAGAACTCTCAGCTCCTCCTGTACCAAGCCTGCCTGCACACTGCCATGTTCCTTCCTTGATGATACTGGACTGAACCTCAGAACCTCTAAGTCATTCCCCAATTAACTGTTGTCCTTAAAGAGTTGCCTGGGTTATGGTGTCTGCTCAACCTAACTAATACAGGAGTGCACACCTTTAATCCCAGCATTTAGGACAGAAGCAGCTAGATCTCTATGAGGTCAAGGCTAGCCTGCTCTACACAGTGAGTTTCAGGCCAGGCAGGGCTAAAGTGAAACTGTGTCAAAAAGAAAAAAAAGAAAGATGTGTGATGGCAAACGCATGACCTGCTACAACATCTCATGCGGTAATGCTGTGTTTCTTTCACAGGCCAATACAAATGCTGAGAACCCCAAGCTGATATCAGCAGTGCTCTGTGCTGCTCTGTATCCAAACGTCGTGCAGGTAACAGGACCTTTCCCTGAATCCTCCTGTTCTTGTTTTATTTGTAACCAAAGGATAAGCTTTAAGTTTGCCCATTAGTCATCTTCAGTAGATACACACAGCATGCAAGGATTCCCAGTTCATCCCAAATATTGTATGATACAGGGTTGTAAGTGAGCCTACAGTGTGTGTGTGCTCGCGCACACACACGCACACACACACGGACTGCCTAAGTTTAGTAATACAAAGAAATGCAGATTTATACAAGGAAATAGACTTGTTTACTCTTAAAATTGGCAAAAAATGAAACCATCTAATAACTAACACTAATGCGGTGTGAGTCCTTGAATAGCTACTCAGGTGAAAGTGAAGTTTACATGGTTGTCCTAACTGTGCTTCATTCCTAGAACTGTCAGGGAAAATCTGCAAATATGCAGATATCACCCAGCAAATCTAACTTTGCAGTAACATGTACCAGCGGTGGTGGTGCAAACCTGTAATCACTGCACAGGAGAGAGGAGGGAAGAGGGTGGGAAGTGCAAAGGCTGCCTCAGCTACACAATCCAGTGCCACTTAAGACCTGCTCAATAAATAAAGTTTAATGATGAAGTTATAGACACAATGAGGTACCATATAATTCTTGACAACAGGAATATCTTGAACAAATACAAGAATGTGTTCAATATATGAAGTTTAAGAAGCAAGTGATACAACTGCCCTGGGAGATGGTTCAGTGGATAAAGGTGCTTGCATGGAAGCCTCCTGCCTGAGTTTGATCCCTGGGGCGTATGTGGTAGGAAAAGAGAATTAATTCACGAAAGCTGTTCTTTGACCTCCACATGGTGCATGCCCCCCCCCACATACAGACTTACACACATTTGAACACTGTAAATATATATCCCAGCACCAGGGAGATGAAATAGGAGAATCACAGGTTTGAGGCCAACCAAGGCTACATAGTAAGTTCCAAGATAACTGGGCTGTACAATGAGACCCTGCCTTAAAAAAATGAAACATGAAAAGGAACAAGAACTATTCAAGCAATTCTTGTTTGTGCCAAAGGACAAGTCCTGCAATGAAAATATTTTTATCTATTTTCACAAATACTTATTATCTAGGTCAAGACCCCAGAAGGAAAGTTCCAGAAGACCAGTTCTGGAGTTGTCAGACTGCAGCCAAAGTCAGCTGAGCTGAAGTTTGTTACCAAGAATGATGGATATGTCCACATTCACCCTTCCTCGGTGAACTATCAGGTCAGCGTGCAATGTTTAGTGTGTTACCTATGGCACATCCTCAAATGAGAAATGCAGTTCCTGAAGCAGACAAGCTTTAGCTTATGACCTGCATGCAGTGTCTCCAGGAGTCCCACAGAGTTAGAGAAGGTTGAATTTGTATAAGCAAACTGACAAGCTGTTTCTAGAAAAGCTTTCCATTTTAAGAAAATGTTACTATATACAAAAGTGCTCATTCCTGCTCTCAGATAAACACTGTTCTATAGACTGGTTTAAGAAGCCATGGGGTAATTCCACTATCAGCATGTTTCAGCCAGTCCTTGATTCTGTTCGTCCTTCAGCCTGCCGCTATGAGACTGTTGCCTCTTCCCCATAGATAAACTCATCTGTGGTCACAGTAGCCTCCTAGTTGTCAAATCTAAAGGAATACCACCTGGTCTTCATGTGGCTTTTGATATTGTTAACTTCTCTCGAATCAATGTTCTCTTTGCTCCTGAAGTAACTCTGGTCACTGTGTACTTTGTCAGGCCCCCTTCCTCTGCTCTGAGGCATGTGTACACTCCTCGACCCTCACTGTAGTGTGTGTACACACCTTGACCCTCCAAGGGCACACCATCGTGATCTCAGCTGCCCACTACATGCTGACCCCAAGCCTATCCAAAGCTCAGTGTTTTCTGAGATCTCCTGCTAGAGAAGAGCAGTTAGCGTCCTCCAGTCACCTCTGATCAAACTCATCACCTTCCTGCGCACCATTCTCTTCCTGTGTGTGGTCCTGGTAAATGGTACCATCTGAATCAGAGCCTGATGTCCTCCATATTGATTCAGTTGGTCACCAAGTTGAGGCAGTGCCACCTTTGCCTCTTCTTATGGCCACTGCCACTTTGTCGGTTCAAACCCCAAACATTATATCATGCCCAAAGTACTATAGTAATCTAGGAATTCTCTCTAGTCTTCTGCAGTACTGCTCTGTTATCGTGATCCTTTTCTCAAATCTTTATACATGGAGTCTATTGTAGACTCTCACTTGACCCTTCACACCAGATATGCTGCTTCTGTTCCCAGAACAACCGTCTCGTTCCCCAGGAAGCCCGTGCTTACTCTGACATTTCCACTACGAATCATCTCCTAGATGGGGGTGTAGCTTAGTGGTGGAGCCCATGCCTGGTATGGCAAGACCCAGTGTTCAATCCTCAGCCCTTCCCACTCAGAATCTCCTCTAGGCTCCTCTGCCTGCACTGTTGTGCTGCCCCTGGGCATTTGTCCACCATTCTTATTTTGCTACTCTGTCCTAGAATTTTAAAATACAGGAGGACAAGAGTTTTTACATTTCCAGAGTCTAGCATGCTGCATGGCTGAAAGTAGATGCTTAATGAAGCTTTCAGGAGAGATGAAGAAGAAAACGAGGAAGGAATACAGAGAGAGCCAGGTGGAATAGTGTTTGCCTTCAGTCCCTTTCCTTCTGTACTAGGAAGGCAGCGGCAGGTCCACATGGTGAGTTCCAGGACAGCCAGCACTCTACAGTGAGGGCCTGTCTCAAAACAGAACAAAGAATCAAAGCAGAATGAGCTTGAGAGGTCAGTGCTGCTCAGCTCCATGGTACTACTGAGGAAAGTGGTGGTAGACCATGGGAAGAACTCTGAGTTAAAAACCATCAGGTCCTGAATGAAAAGCAAGCCATACAGATAGATGTCTAAGGAAGGAAGTGCTGAGACCAGGAGTGAGCGTATATATGGGATGTCCCAGGATGTGCAGGAAAGCAACAGACTCAGAGCTCAGTGGGGCGACTGGTCCAGGTGAGCTTAGTGGAGGCTATGCAGGGACAAATGGCCGGGGCTGCGTCAGGTAGGAAATGTAGATAACCTTTGGAGTGTTTTGGCCATAGCTGAAAGACCATTGTGGCTGCTGTAAAAAGACAGTGTTAAGATGCAAAAGCAGCTACAGTGTGAGCACGGAGGAAGCCCTGCAGTGGTCCCCATGGAAGGCGAAGGTAGTAGCTAGAAAGGTCGTGAGAATGAGACTCTGTCAGCTCCTATTTTAAACATATAGCTGTCAGGACTTGATGATGGTTCAAATGGAACTGGGCTAAAAAGAACAACTAAGCTCTCACACACGGGGGCTGCCATTTTCTGAAATGAGGAGCTGTAGAGGAAAAAGACTCAAGAATTCTTTTAGGTGTTAGCTCTCAAGAGGCCCCAGATTCAATTCTCAGCACCTACATGATGGTTCATGCTGTCCAAAGCTCCAAATCCAAGGGGTCCAGTGCCTTATTCTGACCTCTGTAGCACAAATATTTGCAGGCAAAACACATAAAATGAATAAACCTAGAAAAATTATTTTAAAGCATCGTATCATGTGTTATAACATCACAAGAAGCCCATAAATATATACACTTTTACTTTAGTGTTCAGTAGATAGCTCAGCAGGTAAAGGAGTTTGATGTCACCATGCATTCTGAGTTCTGTCCCTGGGACTCCACTAGAGAAGAGAACTGGACCCTGTTAGTCATCCTCTGACCTTTGCACGTGTGCAGCACATGCATCCACATGTGTCCACACACATAAATTAAAACAGTTTAAAAGCATACCTCTGAAAACTTTTAACACCACCAAAATGTTTTTTTTATTGTTGATTTGTTTTCTGGGGTACTAGGAATTGAACCCGGGCCTTGGGGATGCTATGCAAATGTCACTGAGCTACATCCTCGGCCCTAATAAGGACATGTTTGCAGTGTTAGATGCTTGATGGATGTATAGTGGGTATTAGGAAGTCACACGTAACAACAGTAAGCTCAGAGGGAAGGTAACTTTGAGTCCTTAATGGACAGGCAGCTCTGAAGTCCAGAGGACTGGCGGGAATCCCTTATGTGGCCATCCACCCCATTGTCATCTGAGGTTTTGTGTTACAGGTCAGACACTTTGACAGCCCCTACCTGTTGTACCATGAGAAAATCAAAACTAGCCGGGTGTTTATCCGAGACTGCAGCATGGTGTCCGTGTACCCCCTCGTATTGTTTGGCGGAGGCCAAGTCAGTGTGCAGCTTCAAAGAGGGGCGTTCGTTGTCTCCTTGGATGACGGGTGGATCCGGTTTGTGGCTGCTTCCCATCAGGTAAAGCTGATCTGTTAAAGGTTCTAGAGTATGAAATAACATTCTTTCTACACCAAGAATAATAGAACTAATGGGCAGAAAGCATGAAACCAGCATGAGGCAGACAAGGGCCTAATCACAGTGCCAGGAAGCAGTGGGGCAGGGACACCTGGGTTGAGTCAACTGATACAGAGGTTTAAGTAGTTAGGAGGCTGAGGTAAGATGATTACTGTGAGTTTGAGGACAGCCAGAGTAGCAAGACCTTGCTTCAGTAACAAAACAGTAGAATCTACAAAGGGAAGGTGTTGGACCCTCCTTAGTGATGCACAGCTAAGCAAAAATAAACCAATAAAAACCCTAATCTTACCATTATCATAAAAGAAAAAAAGTGGTCAGACCATATCTCATAGGTAGGCCTTGGGTTAATCGCCAGAACCAAATAAATAAGAAATAAATTAACAATTTATACTAATAGTCCCAGCCACCCAGGAAACTAGGTCAAGAGGCTCACTCAAGCCAGGTACTTAAGACTATCCTGGGCAACATAGTAAGACCTTATCTTTAAAAAAACAAAAAACAAAAATTGAAAATATACCTCAGAGGTAGAGCATGTAGTTAGCATGTGTAAGACTTTAGATACAATCCCTGGTACTTAAAATAATAATAACCCCCTATTATATTTTATTTAACCTAATATACCCAACATGTCTTAGTTCCAATGTGTAACCAATATAGAAAGCTACTGAGTTTATTTACTTCTCTTTTCATATCAAGTCTTTGAAGTCGGGTGTGCATTTACACTCTTCAGCACATCTCAGTTGGAGCCAGATACATTTCACGTGCTCATTAAATAACCACGTCAGACCAGTGGCTGTCACAAGCCAAGGGGCCAGGCAAGGCTAGTTTGGTACAGCAGCTTGTAAGGGCCCACTCGCCCGGGGTGAACGAGATGACTGCAGGAGGCCTGGCTTCACAACTACAGCAGGCCATCCTGAAAGGACAGAAGGCCTCATACCTAAAGGCTTTATCAAAGTGTCCCTCCTAAAGTGTGATAGTGGCATATGCTTGTAATCTAACACTTGCATGTTGAGGGAAGTAGTTCATTTTGATTTTGTGGCCATATCACTAGGATACATAGTGAGACCCAGCCTAAAAAAAAAAAAAAAAAAAAGACAAACCCTTCACATCATATAATCCCAGGATAAGACAAACCCTTCACATCATATAATCCCAGGATAAGACAAATCCTTCACATCATATAATCCCAGGATAAGACAAACCCTTCACATCATATAATCCCAGGATAAGACATATCAGAAGTTCTTGCCCAGCGTCAGCTACATAGCAAATATGAGGGCACCTGAGCTTTGTAAGGTCTTGTCTTGAAAACTAAAAACAAAAGTCTGCCTGATGAGAAGAGCTCAGAAGCCCACAAGGCTGGAGAGGTGGCACATCAGTAAAGCCTTTCTGTATGAGCACAAGAACCTGAATTCAGATTCCCATGCACACACCCATGTATGGGCACTTGCACACACAGACACACAGACATGCAAAGTCAACAAGCTCTATTATGGGAAACACTTAAAAGTCACACTTCCTACAGTAATGAGACCTGGCAACACATGCTGTGACCCCAGCACTCCCAGAGTGCGGCAAGAAAAAAATGTCAGACCAGCCTGACCATATAGCAAGAGCTTATCTCTAAATACATAATAAACAGATGTGATAAACAATAAATGGGTACATTTATAATGGGCCTCATTAGCATGTTACAAATGAAAATGTGTTACGTCATGAGAATCGTGATTCCGGCCATGAAAGCCTCCAGCACAGCTAATACTGCAGTTTGCCTCGTAGGTAGCCGAGCTGGTGAAGGAGCTCCGCTGTGAGCTTGACCAGCTCCTCCAGGATAAGATTAAGAACCCAAGCATGGACCTGTGCACCTGTCCTAGAGGGTCTCGGATTATCAGCATGATTGTGAAGCTTATCACCACACAGTGAGCACTGGGCCTGGGCTGCCTGTTCGTCACCTCCGTTCCCCTGCAGGGCACAGGAGCACTCCTACCTCCCACGGAAGACTGACCTGGGGCTGCCCCTAGGACGCAGAGCCTGGGCCCCACAGCCCAAGAGACAGTCTCCACACTGCTGTTTCTGAAAACATGGGGACACTCCCAGCACAATTTGGAGTGTCCGTGGTAGGACAGTCTAAAACCCAGCTTGTCTTTTTGTGACTGTACCAAACTGAATGCAATTCACCTCATAACTCAAAACTGAATGTTTAATACAATTCTGTCTTAAGCTATGTATTCTTTTCCTCCTATTTTTATTATGCATTGTCTATACTTAATTAATGATTCTTTTCTCTTGTTTTTTACTGGGCATGAGGAGAAATGTTTGGTTTTCCCCATCATAATAAAGGCTTACCTAAGAGAACTCAAATGAGAGGAAGAAAGAAATCATGTGAGTAAGAAAAATAAAACTTTCATTTTAGACCTGGTGTGGAGTAAACATGATTTGTTAGGGATTTTTATTTTTATTTATAAAAGATGAGGGTTTTAAGAAGTAAAATCCTGTCTTCAAAAGAGAAAAATTAGTAAGTTACTTTAATTAGTTCTGAGGGTACAACAGTGCAAGCTGGTCTCCTCCACAACACCCCTATGAAAAGGAGAACAACCTTTGTGGTTTCATTCTCTGACTTGTACATTTAAGAATCTTTGCTCTGGGGCTGGAGAGATGGCTCAGTGGTTAAGAGCACTGACTGCTCTTCCAGAGGTCATGAGTTCAAGTCCCAGCAACCACATGGTGGCTCACAACCATCTGTAATGGGATCTGATGCCCTCTTCTGGTGCGTCTGAAAACAGCTATGGTGTATTTATATATAATAAATAAATAAATCTTTTTTAAAAGAGAATCTTTGCTGTGGATGGGGGTGACTCAGCAGTTAAAAGCACTTGCTGCTCTTCCAGATGACCTGAGTTCAGTCCCCAAACCCTGTGTCACATGGCTCACAACCTCTCCTAACTCCAGCCTCCCCACACACCAGACACCTCAGGGAAGAATTTAGCTAAGTTTTTAGGAATTCGGGCTGCCCAAAATTACCAAGTAGGTTTTAGTTTCAATACATTTGAAGAGCTTATACTAAGTAATTTTTTTTTAGTCTCTAATTCTCTTTGCATAAAAAACATATATGCAAAGCACCACACAGTATTCAATCAACTGCTGATTAGCTACTGAAACAAAGCTCTCATTACAAAATGGATAAACATAATAAACCTCTTAAAAGAAACTGAAAAACAAACTGTATTGTTGCTCCAAATAACTTTTTAAAAAGATTTATTTATTTAACACAAGTACACTGTAGCTGCCTTCAGACACACAACAGGGTATGGGATCCCATTACAGATGGCTGTGAGCCACCATGTGGTTGCTGGGAATTGAACTCAGGGCCTCTGGAAGAGCAGTCAGCGCTGCTGAGCCATCTCCAGCTTCCAAATAAATTTTTGAAAGATTTAGTTTTACTGTCCTCAATTATGTTTACGAGAGGAGATACATAAGAGTAAAGATGCCCTCAGAGCCAAAATCATCGGATCCTGAAACAAGTTACCAGAGACTGAGCCATTCAGTGTGGGACTGGAACTGAACTTGGTGCTTTGGCAAAAGTTGGTTGTACTCTGTGTGTTTTGTCTTTGTTTCAAGACAAGGTTTCTCTGTGTAGTCCTGGCTTTCCTAAGAACTGGATTTGTAGACAAGGCTGGGATTAACGGTGTGTGCCACCACTGTCCGTCCTACAGTGTGCACTTTTAATTGAGCTGTCTCTCCAGCCCAAATCAGGGGAGTTGGGGAGTGTGTGTGTGTGTGTGTGTGTGTGTGTGTGTGTGTGTGTGTGTGTGTGTGACAACTTTAACACTTGGTGCTATAGCCAAGTTCCTGCTGCCCTGGTGAGAACCTGTATCAGATCCCATTACAAATGGTTGTGAGCCACCATGTGGTTGTTGGGAATTGAACTTGTAGAAGAGCAGCTGGGTGCTCTCAACTGCTGAGTCATCTCCCCAGCCCTAATTAGGTGTTTTTTGGTTGGTTGGTTGGTTTGTTTTTAATTGAAGAGAAGTATGAGAATGGAGGTAACAAGTCTCACACTAAAGAAATTGAATCTGCTCTCCTTCTTCAGTTTCTTATCTGTTCATTATAATTTACTCCCTGACAAATAACAAGTTTAATCTTTATCCTTTCTTTCTATAGCTGAGTAGTTTAATTTGAATATGTCTAAGTACAGCATGTAGGTCTGAGTCATGTGGTAAATGTCAGCTCCTCTTAAACATGTTCCTAAAGTGTCATAAAATAAGATTTTGGAAAGTACTTTGTAAAATTAAAACACACATTGTTCAGAGGCTGGGGAGGAAGCTGTCAGTAAGTGCTTGCTCTGTGTGAGTCTGAGCTGAGGTCCCTACCTCATAGAAACCAGGTGGTGGCGGGCGTCTGTCTCAGTACTGGCTATTGTGCAGTGGTGCGAGACCCCTAGAACTTGCTGGCAAGCCAGCTTAGCCAAACTGGTTCAAAATAATAAGGGGAGGCTAGCAAGATGGGTTAAGGCACTTGTTACTGTGACTGACAACCAGAGTCTGATCTCCAGGCTCCAAGTGGAAGAAAAGAACCTGTCCTCCAACTTCCACACACCAGCTGTGGTGCACATATGCTAAATAGTAAATAAGTAAATGTAATAGAAAATTTGTTAAGGTAAAGAGCCACCAAGGAAGACATTGACGTTCTGTTTCTAGGAGGCACATGCACTTGCCCACATACACGGGGGGTGGGGGGGCACTGGGATCAAGGGTATGATCTTCAAATATTCTCAAGCTGGGTCATGGGGACTCTACTGTGATATATTCTTTTAATCTTGTATCACCCATAAATAATAGCTCTATCATACTGTCGTTAATTGAACCCCCCCCCATAGATGCTGCTTTTCCCTCTTAAATCATGCTGAAATGAATCATAAATTCTGAAGCTTATTTCTCTCCACATTCAAGGCAGAAACTGCTTAGAAAATTTAGCCAATTAGTAAAATACAAAAGTAGCTATTGTTTTCAGGAGTTAGATCTCACACCTCCTCCACCCCACGCCTAGGATAAACCTCAGCCTCACTCATCCTAGCATCTTGATGATGAGCCTGTGTCAATGAGTATTTGGGTACTCAGAAGGCAGCGTGCCCAGATGCAAACAGACAAGAGAATGTTCTAGTCACAGTAATAGTTTCAGACTGTACCGGGGTGGTAGGCTTCTTTTGGTCTCCTCACCTCTGGGTTGGGGAAGTTGAGTTTTGTTTGTTTTGCAGGGCTGGGCTCTGAATCCAGGTCTTTGCCCATTCTAGTCAAGGACTCTGCCACTGTGATGTATCCCTTGCCCTTTTGTTTCGTTTTTTAAGCATGGTCTCAAATGTGGCCCAGGCAGTATGGACCTTGGTGGGGAGCAAAGGTCAACATCAGGGTTCTCTATTGCTCTCTACCCTATTTCTGAAGACACTGAACCTGGAACTCACCAATTATCCACACTGGCTCGGCATCAAGCTCAGACCTACCCATCTCTCTACCCAGTGTTGAGGTGACACATTTACGAGCTTGGCTTTTTACATGGGTGCTGGGGACTCAAACTCAGGTCCCCATGCTTGTGTGGCAAGCACTCTACTTCCTGTGCCGTTTCTCCAAGCCCCTTTTTAGTACTGTAAATGTAACACACTGCAGTGTGGAAACCAGCCATGATGAGTGGAACTTCTTGTCATTTCTAAATCACCCCAGTAAGATATCCGACATTATACTCGGAGTGGTTTGATTAGAATAACTCATCTTGGTTACTGTTCTATTACTGTAAAGAGGCACCAGGACAGTGGCAACTCTTACTCTTATAAAAGAAAGCATTTAACTGGGGCTTGCTTGGTTCCAAAGGTTCATTGTCATGGTGGGTGGAGTGGCAGCATGCAGGCAGACACGGTGCTGCAGAAGTAGCTGAGAGTTCTACATCTGGGTCTGCAGGCAGCAGGAAAGGAGTCATTTTGGGCCTGGCTTGGGCTTTTGAACCTCAGAGTGTATGTACCCTTAGTGATACACCTTTTCCAACAAGATCACACCTCCCAAGCCCTTCCAAGTAGTTGTACATCCTGATAACTAGACATCCAAATTTAGGGGCCATTCTCGTTCATTCTTGTTCACTCTCTTTCGAAGCACTACAGCCCTCACAGACCCATCTATTTGGATACTTTGTCACCAGAGAGCAGAACTCTGAAATGAGAGGAGGGAAGGGCAGAGGGGAGGGGAGGGGAGGGGAGGGAGAAAGAGGGGAGGGGAGAAAGGGGAGGGAGAAAGAGGGGAGGGGAGAAAGGGGAGGGAGAAAGAGGGGAGGGGAGAGGATGGGAAGCCACCTGTTCGATCTTATAACTACAGTGAGGGATGAAGAATAATGTTTAATACTACAAAAATATTGATAAATATGGCATAAATAAAGCAAACATTTTGCTAAGGAACACTGCAAACCATGAGGCTTCATTTGTTTCTGTTTTAAGTCAGGCATGTTAACACAGTCCTGTAAGCCTAGCCTTGGCAGATAAAAGCAGGAAGATCAGGAGGTCAAGATCATAAGAGTGAATAGTTTTACAACAACAAAAAGGCAAGAAAATCTACAGAAATGCACTTACTGCTACCTCTGTCCTTGGCCTTACTGAAATGCTGGAAATGGTTCATTTGTCTTCCGTGTTGAGTAAATGTGTAGTGTAGAGGTTACCAGCATGACCTCCTGCTCTGAAGCAGGACAGAAGGCTCACCTGTACCTGAGATTCCACTTTGAGCTTTTCTTCATTCTGTCCTTGGACTTGAGATGTATTAGACACCAGACACATGCCTGAGTACACCTTCTAGACAAAATCTAGGAGTTACGTTGTTTCCATTCCTTTACTTTGTGTGTGCTGGAGTAGGTGGATCATGATTGACACTTTACTGGGCTAGTCCATGCCTTGCAGGACACTGAGCAGTGAGCCTCCTGGCACACTGCGAGATGCCAGCTTTCAGCTATGACAGTCAACTAGGGGACAAAATTACCACCAGCTGAGATCAAGTTTTAAAAATACCAAAAACTACATTTTGGAGGCTAATAAGGTGACTCAGAGCACCTAAATGGCAAAGAAAAAATTCCCAAAAGTTGTAGACCAAAAAATTATCCAATCCAAAATGTTAGTATTGCCAAGGGGAAGAAAACTGTTTAAACAAAATGAAATAAGGAACCATTTATAAAGTATAATAGCATATTATTCAAGTAAAAATTATGCCACTAGATACCTAAAAATGTAAATATTTTAGAATACTAACATGAAACCTCGGTCAGAGCAACTCTCATGAACGTAGCGTGGGGCAGACAGACTGCTGAGTGTGAAATTGCCAAAGTTGCCTAAGCTGACCTGAGCTGGATACCCAGACCCACACAATAGAGGGAGAAAACCAACGAGCAACTGGTGCATGCTGTCCTCTGACCTCCACATATGTGCTGCAGCTCATGTACACACACAGACACACACACATGCACGAACACACACATGCAGGCATGTGCACAAATATAATGAGCACATGCTATTTGAGTAGACGGCTTACTGTGTTGCTAAGATTAGAACTGTAAAGACCAAGAAATGACATGTGCAAACAGGAAAAGGCCATGGGTAAATGAATAGTAATTTTTTTTTTTTCTTTTTGCATCCGAATAAAAATACAGAATATTTATTCATTTCTTCCCACTAGAGGAACACACTGTTCTTAGACAGATGAATCATCAGTTTTCAGAAGTTGCTTTTGGAGAATGATCAATGAACTCCTTCTCAGGGGTTGGATACTGAAACCAGGGTCCAGAACCCCAGGAACGCATCAGTCTTCGAACATCATGGTCCTTTAACCATAAGTCGGCCTTCTCAGGATCTGGAGGATAGCCAGGGTTTTCTCGTAGCTCTTCTCAGGCCCATCGTAGAAACACTGGGCAATCCATCATAATACTGGATGCTTGATACTGCCAGTGTTATCCTTCTGGGATGTCTGCGAGTTCGCCAATAAATATGTTCACCAGGGGTATGCCAATTATAACTGGGATCCCAGTCAGCAAAAGGTAGAATTTCATTAATCTCAAGAAGCGAGCGTCATAGCGTAAAGAAGGCGTGACGACAGTGTCTTGCCATGGTCCCCACTGTGCCGCACAGGAGCCACAGCCTCCCGAAAGCTCCCTGTAAGAAAACTCCAAGTCCAGTGACAGTGCGGTGGCCAGACAGCGCTGTCAGCGCAGCAACAGAAGCCTGCTGTAGCAGGCTCTTGGCCACCATGGCTGCTCTGGCCACAGGAAGAGTTTTCTGATCTTTAAAATCACATACTTTAAAAATGTGAAGATACGATATGTGTGTGATTGCTGAAACTATCACTGCAAAAGTCAAGTTACCACCCTTAGGCCTGCATCACAGTGTGTAAAACACACTCCCTTATCTCCTTGCTGACTGAACTAAATCCAATCTAGTAGACTTTGGCTAGTGTGTAAAAACTAAACAGGAACTTTAATTTCTAGGCTCGGCAACTCTTATCTCCCCAAGTTTATTCTTAAGAGTGCCAAAAAGAATGGTGAAGTGCAGCATGCTTTATGGAAGACAGGCATCGAAACAAACCAGGTGGCTGCTACGTGTCGTGTGTGGCCCACACAAGAAGGAAGCTAGCTGATTAGACCCAGAACAAAGCAGCTGGTAATCAGACGTTTCTATGCCCTCCTGTGTGAAATTCACCTACTCAGCTCAGTACTGCAGCTGCCCCCCGTTATTCCTACATAATCTTTACACCACCTTTTCCTACAGTGAGTATAGCTAAGGAGAGAGCATGCCAAAGTATACACAGCAGTACCCTGAAACCCACAGTGGGCTGCAGAAATGCCTCCCACGTGTGTTTTGAATTTCATTTAAACATATTTAATCAGGTACTGAAGATCAGTTAATGTACTAGACATTCAGAGCACAAAGATAAACAAGGGCACAGAACAGATATGAAGCGTACTCAGATACAATCGATTGGGAAAGTAACTTACAGAGTTTCCCGGTAATTCAAGAATCTGGATACCTATTGATTGAACCTTAAAGGAAAGGAACTAAAGGCATCCGGTTTCCTAATCCTGCTTTTTCACTCCCAGGGATATAGATGGGTTTGATCCTCAAGCCTCTCTCTCTCACATAAAGAAGGTATGCCTGTGTAATGGAGTGATTGTACTTGGGAGTGGAGACAGAACAATTGGGAGTCTGAAGCCAGGCTGGGCTACATTCAAAGTACCAAGCTAGCCTGAGAAATACAGAAAGACCCTGGCCCTATCTCAAAAACTAACTAAAATAGATTGGAAAAAAAAAAAAAAAAGAACAGTTTAAGACTTGAATGCAGACTCCGAAGCGCAGGAGTACTCTGACTCCCACATGGAGCATACTTTAACAACTGCTGGATGGCCAGGGACACCCTTTAATTCCAGCACTCTGGAGGCAGAGTTCAAGGCCAGTCTGGTCTATAAAATTTCAAGGACAGCCAGGGCTACATAGAGAAACTGGCTCAAAAAAAGAAAGCAAACAAACAAAAAACCAACAAACCAAAATGCTGGGAAGGACATGGAGACTTCAAAGCTGATGGAATATAACCCACTGCAGTCCCGCTGGAAGTTTAACCATGCCTCCTTTATAAACATGAATTAGATGGTAATCCTTAGCACAAACTAGCATCCCAAGTATCATCCGTTCCATCAGTACTCTTAAAATTAACAGTTGACTGCGAAGGCTTTTAAGTCTTCATTAATAATTTTATTTTTAATATATTTGCTGGGGACGGGGTGCTTGCAGGAGACAATTCTCTTGCTTCCCCCCTGAGGAACTCAGGTTACCAGGCTTGGTGGCACGCCCCCTTATGTGCTAAGCCACCTCATCAGCTCCAGTAATTTAAAAAACTTGGGGGAAAAAAGATCTGTTTCAGGCACAATGTCTGAGACACAACGAAGATGTTTAGGAAAAATTACTACAAACTTTGCCTCTAAAACATTTTTTTAAAAATCTCAAAGGCTGGCCTTTGATTCCAGCACTTGGGAGACAGAAGCAGGCTGACCTCTGTGAGCTGGAGGCTAGCCTGGTCTACAGAGTGAGTTACACAACAGTTAGAGCTACATAGTGAGGCCCTGTCTCTCAAAAAAAAAAAAAAAAAAGTAAAAAGAATTTTTAAATATGTAAGAAGCTGAATCAATACCCCCAAAAGCCTTAAAGATTTATTTTTACTGTTTGACGTGCCCACATAGGCCAGGGTTGTTATACTCGGCTGTGTGCCAAATGATGTGGGTGTTGGGAATCAAACGCAGGCTCTTTGGAAGAGCAGTATGTGCTCTTACTACCAAGCCATCCTCCAACCCAAGTCTTTTGTTTTTGCAAAAGTATTCCTGATGCTACGTTCAAAGGCAGCCCTGGCTGCCACCCAGAAGCCGCAGTAAACAGAGCTTTGGGAAAGGCTGCTTCTGCAGAATTAGGAACTCCAACATTGGCCCTGGAGGAGGATCAGGAACAGGTGAGCTAACCTCTCTGGGAGCCCCTCAGCTGAGGCAGTGACAGGGAAACTCCCTTAGCAGGCATTTCCATGGCAGAGAGGATCATTTCCCCTCCCCAGCACTCGGGTTTTATTTGCAGGCAAACTTTAAACAGCCGAAGGGCTCAGTTGCCAAGAAGCAGATGTCTCCAGCAGACTACTTTGACAGCAAATCTGTCTACCAACACTAACGCCCAGAATGTCCCTGAGCCAAGACCATGCCTGAGTGAGGAGGTTGTGGCTTATCCCTTTCTGAGGTGTCACCTGCTCAGAACCATTTCCAGAAGCATGTCAGCTATTCTGCTTACTCTTACATTTCTAAAGAATCTTGGTGGTCACTGAATTTTACTTTAAGAATCATGATGCATGTGAAGAAAGCCACACTTGTAATCCCAGCACTCAGAGGGCTGAGGCTAGTAGATTGTGAGGTCAAGAGAGGGTCAAAACCAGCCAGAGTTATAGTAAGAACATGTCTCACACACACACAGAGTCCAGTGGTGGTGGCTCACGCCTTTAATCCCAGTGCTCAGGAGGCAGTGATCTCAGGAGTCTGAAGCCAGCCTGATCCACAGACAGCCTGGGCAATACAGAGAAACTATTAGGGTGGGGTGGGGACTGCCCACCTAGGAATCCTTAGAAATAGATTCCTGACTATGTAATGGTACATGTTTGAAGCAGAGGCAACAGGATCACTGAGTTCTAGACCAGACTTGGTTGCAAAACAAGATCCAGGGCTAGAGACGGTTCAGTGGTTAAAAGCACTGTTCTTGCAGAGGACCTCAGTTCAGGTATCAGCATCGACAATGGGCAGCTTACAACCAGGACAAGTGGATCTGGCATTTACGTTTGGCATGTGCACAAATGGTAAACACTCACACGGACAATACACACATATATATATAGAACATAAATCTTTTCTCCCCCCTCAAGCAAAAGGAGGGCATGGTGCTGCATGCCTTTAAATCCCAGGACTCGGGAAGCAGAGATAGGTGGATCTTGGTGAGTTTGAGACCAGCCTGAATTACATAGTGAACTCCAGGATAGCCTAAGCTACTTAGTGAGATCCTATCTCAAAAAAAAAAAAAAAAAAAAAAAAAAAACATGTCCACAAAAGAACTTTTTCTTTCCCAAATACACATCATGGTAGTATAAGAGCTTACTCATCAAGCAGTCTGAGACCAGGTACCACAACCCCTCCTGTGGTGGTTTGAATAGAAATGGTTCCCATGGACTCATGCGTTTGAATGTCTAGCCATAAGGTGTAGCATTAGTAGGTGTGGCTTTGCAGGAGTAGGTGTGACCTTGTTGATGGAAATGTGTCACCGTGGAATCTGAGGTCTCCTATGTTCAAGTTATCCTCAGTGTGGCAAACAAGTCTCCCTTTGCTGCCTGTGGATCAAGGTGTAGAACTCTCAGCAACTTCTCCAGCACCATGTCCGTTACACTGTCGTATTTCCTAACATGATGATAATAGACTAAACCTCTGAAATGGAAAGCCAGCCCCAATTAAATGGCTTCCTTTATAAAAGTTGTCACGGAACCCTTAAGACCCTTCCTTAGGGCACACCTTCAGTGACCTAAAGATTTCCTATTATGTCCCATCTCTCCCCGCCTCTTTTTAGTGATTTATTTTTATTTTGTGTGCACTGGTGTTTTGCCTGAACGCTTGTATGAGCATGTCAGATGCTCTGGAACTGAACTGAAGTTACAGACAGTTGTTGCTATCATGTAGGTGCTGGGAACTGAACCTGGGTCTTTTGGAAGAACAGCCAGTGCTCCTAACTGCTGAGCCATCTCTCCAGCTCCTTGTCTTCATCTCTTAGTTAAAAGTTCCCATCACAAAAACTGAAGGGAGCATAAGCCATGGCCAAACCACAGTTTACTCAAATAGAAAATTGTTATTGAGTCAACCTCAGAGACCAACTTTTTTTGTTTTGTTTTTTTCAAGACGGGGTTTCTCTGTGTTGCCTTGGCTGTCCTAGAATTTGCTCTATAGATAGTGCTGGCTTTAAACTCAGAGACTTGCCTGCCTCTACCTTTCAAGTGCTGGAATTAAAGGAATGTACCACCATCACCCAGGAAAGACCAACATTTTAAGAGCATAAATATGGTTAGTTCAAGAAACCTGAGAGTGAATTTTACTTTCATATCTTATATTGAGATTTATAAATTTATTTTGCATTGTTACACCCATTCAAAACACATTCTTGCCTTACAAAGAAGGTGATTTATCTTAAATCACACACAAGAAAACCTCCTTTCAAACCTGAATTTCCTGCATTCTTTTCAGTGCAAGGGATGCTGTTCTAGTACCTTCACTTTCCAAGGACCCTTCACTCATGATCTACTCATCATGACCTAAACAAAAACATAAAATATGAACACACACATATAACCCTCGTGTGCTCTGAAGTCCCATAATATAATCAACTTACATTTGAAGAATTTAATACAAAACAGAACAGTGAAGTCAGCGTGTTCCTAGTGCTTGGCCTCTCATTGGGAAGCTGAAAGATGTCCTTGAATAAGATCCTGAATTCGGGACAGAATGATCTCATTAGAGCTGCTGCAGTTTTCTGGAGTATATGGTGGGTCTATGGTCAGAACCCCAGCCACACAGAGAGTCCGCTGTGCAGCTCCCTGCTCAGTGACAGGGATGTGGTTCTTCTCAAGCCATTTCTTCAGGCTAGTCTTCTTCTTTTCCAGATCCTCGGGGCTGTATCCTTTGCAATCTCCAGATGTGAACAAATGCATCAGCTTCTCTCTTACCCTGTGGTCCCCTTCACTCACCGTTTCCACTGTCTGCACAGAATGTCCCATAATTCCAGTCACAGACAGTCTGCCATCCTCAAGAAAGTTCACGAGGACAATGCTTTAAAGAAAAGAAACAAAATTAACAAACCTCAGGCAAGAGAGAAGAGACACAATACCTAAGAATATAGCAGCACCACTTAAAAATACTATGAACGAATTTATGACAATTATTCTGAAATTTGGAAAACTTCCATGACAGGCTTAGTGGCCGAGGCCTGTAATCCCAGCTATTCTTAAGGCTGAAGCAGGAAGATCACAAACTCAAGGTTGGCCTGGGCAACTTGGTGAGACCCTCACCTTTTCAGTTTTCTTTCTTTCCTTGAGTCACTGTACAGCTCTGCGTGGCTCGAAACTCCGTATGTAGACCAGGATAGTCTCAAAGGGCACAGACAGTCCTGCCTCTGCCTTCTGGGATTAAAAGCTTGGCCCCCACTCCTTCCAATCACTTATTTAAGAATTAGGCCATCTGTCTTAAATGTGGATGATTTCTAATAGAAAAGTTATAGTCATTACAGAGTACCCACCCTTCACTAAGCTCCCCCTAAAGTTAACATCGCACATCCTGATGGTACTTTTGTCAACACTAAGAGTTTATATTAACTAAGCACAGACATTATTTAGCTTTGTAAGTTTCCCACTGACATCCTTGTTTCTGTTCTAGGATCCAACCAAGATCCTAGGACACATTTAGTTTTCATGTTCCCTTATCGCCTCTGATCTGTCTTTCAGTCTTTACTTCCATCCATCTTGAGAGTTTTGAAAAGTACTAGTGAGGTGTTTTGTAGAGTATGTCAATTTTTGGTCCTGTGGAGCTTTCTCATAAATACGCCAAGAATTATTAGGCTTTTGAGAAGAACAGAAGTGAAATTTTTTGGATTTTGAAAACAAAGTCTGTTTGTAGGAGACTGTGAGTTTTACTGAAGATCTGAGTGTTTGTAATCATAAATGAAATTAGTCTAATAGCTTTTTAAAATCCTATCCTCAACTTTGGATATCAAAATTATATTAGCTTCAGCATGGTATGATGGCTCCTTCCTGTCATCACAGTGCCCAGAAGGTTAAGGCAGGGGGATCGTAAGTCTGAGGCCATTGCATGCTAAATGCAGAGACTAGGAGAGGGACTATTATACAACCCTCCTTAGTGCTACAAAAATTTGTAAGATTACAAATACTTAGTACTTCAATAAAGTATAGAATTTACCAACAAATTGTGTGAGCATTTTCCCCTTAACATATGTATCTGCAGTCCTTTTGAGACAAATTCTCACAACTGGATATGGTGGGGATAGGAGATCAGGAGTTTCTGTTTATCCTCAGCTACATAATGAATTTGAGGCCAGTCTGAGTTATATGAGACTTACTAAAAAAAGAAAAGTCGGGTGTCCCAGCATTCAGGAAGTAGAAACAGATAAGTCAGAAGTTTAATGTCGTCTTCAACTATATAGCTGGATAAGACCTGCTTGGGCCACATGAGACCCTCTGAAAGCAGAATTAGAAGAGGGGAGAATTTCTATTTTCCATTCCTATGACTGTGTCTGGTTTGCTATAGTATTCCACAGTAAAAACAGCAGTCATAATCCGTATGTGTGAGTAATCAGTTTTTCATTGCTCTGCGTCTCGTCTTGATTATCAGCACATAGGATCGTCATTTCAGGAAGATGCATACTCACTTGGCAGAGACTGGGTCTGTAGTTAGAAACCATCCTTTAAACTCCTTCTCACTGGCTAGCACTCTCACTTCTTTATAAACATAATCTTCCCATTCTAAGGGGCTTTTCTTCATCCATTCGCTCATAGTCACCAGCTGACAAGATCTAGAACCATTACCAATTTGGGTTAATCACTATACATATTCCACACAAGCAAATGTCTTAACCCCTAATCGCCATTCTGGAGGCAGCGAAAGTCTGTAATTTGCCTGAAATTAACAAGTCTCTTAATGCAAGTGAGCACTAATACATAAAGCCGATATTAACTTACACCTACAGTTCTACCTACTAATAGCACTGAGCCCAGCCTGGTAACTTAGTGCGCCGTCTCAGGCCTCAAAACGAACAGCAAGCAAAAAACCTATTTGGGGGTATAGGAAACTATGTTTGGAGAATTCTTGAGAATGTTTTGTTTACTATATCCGGGAGCGGGTATTTATAATTAAGACTGAGCTATAAGTAGCAAATGGCCGCAGGTGCAGTTCTGAAATTCTAGTGGCATGTCTAGTCCCACCTTCTGCTCCCAATTCCGGATACCGCTTTAAACCAGAGCTTTGAGCTCTGGCCCATGGATGACATCCAAACTCTTCAGCTCCGCTTTCCTCAAATAAAAGGATTTCGCCCTAAACCCCTTATAGACGCAGCTGATGCGGGGTTCTCGGATTCCCACCTACTCTTTCAGATGATTCTCTGCGGGGTTTGCTCCAATTTCCTCGTAAAGCGCCGAGGACGCGCCAGCGAAGCTCTAAAGTTCGAAAACCGGGTCCTGCCCTGAAACCGCCATACCCAGAGTTGAGCGCAATCCAGGAAAACGCCGCACAGACGACTGACCACTTTCTTTCCTAGCTCACGCGCCAAGGAGCGGCCTTCAGTCCGCCCGCCTGAACCCAGCATGCTTTGCTCCTGACGTCATTTCCTTCTCCCAGAAGCCTCCGCTCTGTAGTCCTTTCCCTTCATTCTCGCGGGGAGGTTGGGAGGGGGGCGTGGAGTCACCTACCTTGCACGCTGTGTACAAAGAAACCTGATTTCTTGCAGCCTCCGTGAGCATTTAAAGAAATCTTTGTAAGAGGAAAATGTTGGTACCGTGTCCTCAAAGCTTTTTGAGTGGGGTAATGCAAATGCGCTTTTGCTCTGGATTCAACAGAAAGCTCTCTGGGTAAATCTTAAGGCTCTAAAAGCCGAGGTGAAAGGAATGAATTCTTGTTTAGCTCATTTTGGGGGCGGTTAAAATGGGTGCGCCTTTGGGGACGTCTCAGTAAACGTCGAAGGCAGTACTGAAGCTGGGAAGATCAGCACTGGATTATGTTGAGTACCATCACTCATTATGGAAACCCATTGATGGAAAGGGATACAGCCCTTGCTTCTGCTTCAGACTTCTGGGCACGTAGCTGACTGGGCTCTGAAATACCGCAGAATCTTCCAGACTGTGATACTGAAAAGTGTGCAAGGCAGTAAATGCTAAGATTCTGCCTATACTAAAAAACAAAAACAAAGGCGATGAACAAAAAGCAGAAACATTACATATGAATCGGCCTTTTATTACTACTTGGAATTCCATATCAAATAATCCTTCCCCAAACCTTCATTAATTGAATGACTGACTGCTTATATTAATGAGCTTTCAGGATTAAGTTGTACTTTACCAGTTAAAACCTATAAATCTACAAAGAGCTGAGGTAAATCCAAGAGTGTGGGAGAAAAAGTTTTACCTTTAAAACTAGAGAATGAAAAAGCTACAACTGATTTGTGACAACTGTTTGCTTGCATTTTAAGTTTCATTCTTTATTGCAAACATGTTTGGCCTTATGTTTTCTTTCTCTTTTGAAACATGGTCATGCCGTTATTCTGTCCAAATTATCAGAAATTTAAGCTACATTTTGGCCACACATGGTGCACAGGTCATTAATCCAAGCATGTGGGAAACAGAAGTAGGTGGCGATTTTGAGATCAATTAGTCCACATACTGAGTTCTAGGCCAGCCCTATCACCAAAAACAAACAAACAAAAAAAGTTGCATTGTGTTGGAACTAGGTACAAGATATTTGAACTATTATAGCTTTTCTGTTCATTCAATTAATACCAATCAATTGAAATGTTTCTTCTTTATGTATATGCTTAGATAACAAGATTATATTGCTGAGGGTTAGGAATAATAGCTCCATTAAAAATAAAAGCCCAGTATGGTTCACTTGTAATCCCCGGGCTGGGAACTGGAGACAGAATGACCTCTCGGGCTCACTAGTCTACAGTGTCTAGCTCCCAAGAACTGACACACTCATTTGGCCAGCAGGGGCACCAGGCACCACAGTGATGCTTAGACATACATGCAAGCAGTGTAAGCAAAACACTCATAGACACACACACACACATAAACACAGACACACACATACACCACACACACACAGTCACACAGAGACAAACAGACCAACAGAGAGAGAGAGAGATGTGCACGGCTTTTGTCTTTTTTTTTTTTTTAAGCTACTCTGTGTGGTCTTTATGGGTTCTTATGGGTCTCCCTGGGTTCTCCTCCTGTCTCCTAACAATATCTTCTCTGTCTCAGCTCAGCTTCTCCTGGCTCAACTGTCTTTTCTTCTACTCTCTTCCTGCTACTCCCCAATCCCACTGCCAGCTCTCAGCTTCTGATGGCTTTTTATATCCTCTTCTCTTCCCAGAATTCCAAGAGGCAACTGACACTGAAAGGCATAGGGTCCTTTAAAGGTGCAGGCACACGAAATAGATCATATTACACTTTCCTCCTTTTGCTTTAGCTACTACTTCTGCAGTTTTGAAGTTGCTTCTCTGTTCTTTCCAGTGTCTTTCCCAGGGTTCTCGGGTGTCTGAGGTGAGCTGTTGATCCTTCAGGAGCACATGCACAACTAAGATGAGACCCTAACAGTGATGCTTCTCTTTCCTCTAACTTGGGTACTGCTTCTTGAACCTCTTATACTCCTGGACTATTTATCCTCTAGCATTGTGTGTTCTGGAGTTCCTCACTGAAGTCTCTTAATCTCTGTCCCCAGCTCTGTGAACCTTTAGCGAGTAGTCCAGATTTGGGTGTGCAGGATACAATGTTCACTCACATAGTCCTGCTCACCGGGGCCCCCCATCACTCTGCATTGTGGATGGCTCTGTATAGCAGGAGACCAAAGTCCTGCTCATAGGCCTGTCACTGGTTAGGTGTTCAATGTTTCTTGTCCAGGCTTTTCTGGCTGGAAGAGGAAAGCAGTGGTTGGTCAGACTGTCTTCTTTGCTCTTTTTTGGGTCAGTGGCCAAGGTTTTCAGAAGACCTTCCCTGCTCACTTCAGCTTTATTAGTTTGGATGCTATCCACAGCTTTTTGTTTTCTGTGTAAATACAAAGCCATGTTCCCAGTGCAAAGCATTTGCTGAGTTCCATTCTGATGTTAACACATCCTTATAGTAGTATATAGACTGATTTAATTCCATTTTTTCCCTATAACCCAGTGTCTCTCAGTTGCTGTTTTCCCTTTTAAATTAACGTTCAGAAAAAAAAATTAAAGTTAAAAGCACTATTTACTTTATCCCTGGGTATCTTTAGTCTTCCTTTTTGTTTTATAAGCATTTCTTTTAAGGTACGATTAGATCTTTCTACAACTGCTTTCCCTATAGGATTGTGTGGTATGTAATGTGCTTTATAGTGTAATATGCTAAGAATTGCTTCATCTTACTGGAGACATATGCAGGAGTGTTGTGAGTCGTACTTTGTATAGGCATTTCCATAATAGCCAATACTTCTAGTAAATGTGTACCTACAGAATCACCCTTTTCAGAACTCAAAACAGTTGCCTATTGAACCCCTGAGTATGTATCAAAGGTATGGTATACAAACTTTAGTTTTCCAAATCCTGCAAAATGAAACACGTGGGTCTGCCAGATTTTATTTCCTTTGGTGCCCTTAGGGTAATGGAGTTTGGTTACACAAAGAACAAGTGGGACATTTTCTTACAACTTCCTTGGCTCATTGCCAGGTGGTAGAAGAAAAATATTTAAGTCTTTACTGTTAACATGGTGTTTTTCATGAAACTTTGGGGCTTCTAACACATTTAATAATTGGTCAGATTCGTCATTTGACTTGGCTAGCCTGTAATTCTTCCTTAGTTAAGGGTAATTGCTCTACCCATACAGGTTACTTAGTCAACCATTTGAAGGGTAGGGCCATTGGTATAATTTCAGCAGTGCCCCACCCCCTTGTACATTTTGAAGTTCAGCCCCTGTTGTGTCCTGTCTCTGGACAACTTATTCAGTCTATAGTTGTTCTAGATGACAGTTTTTCAGAATGGAAGACGTTTTCTCCAGAATCATCCTGCATTTCACCCTTATTTTAGAGATAGTCTCTGGTGTTGAGGGAATATTTATTTCTTCACTGCTGTAATAAATGTCATTCCTATAAGTTAATGGCTCTGTCAGGCAATAAGGCCTTAATGTTCCTATTGGATCTTCTGGCCCCACACCTTCAAGCCATTGCTCACTGTCTTATCTGAGATAACTAACCAAATCCTGGAAACTGGGTATAAACCTTTTGAAGTGGCCATTCTGAGTTCCAAGGTTTTTATGAAATAATAGTATATCTGGTCATGCATCATGAAATCTTCTATTTTATGTCAGTCACAACTTTAATTTTGGCTTCTGATCATTAACAACTGTTTGCCAGAGCACACATTTTCAGTACTTCCAAACCCTCCTGATCTACTGGAGCAGCTTTGCCTTTGATGTAGGGAACTAATAACAGCTGAGCAATCCCCTCACCTGTGTTAAACCTCATCTCTCTTTTTACATAAGCCAGTGTTCTAATTTCTCCTTTGAAACTTTCATCACTAATTCCTGGATGTATAATAAATCCTTGGGAAGTCAAATTGCAACTTCCCAAGACCCTGCCTAATGTCTCTGAGGAAAAAGGACCATAAACTCCAGTAAATTATTTTATACCATTGAATTTTGGGGATAGTGTAGGATGTTTATCCACAGCCAAGTCTAGAGCAGCACTATCTGCAGTAACGTGGAGCAGATCGTCAATACTTAGTTGAGGTTTTTCTACCTCCATGTTATTTTTTTAAAGATTTATTTATTTATTAAATATGAGCACACTGTAGCTGTTTTCAGACACACCAGAAGAGGACATCTGATCCCATTACAGATGGTTGTGAGCCACCATGTGGTGGCTGGGAATTGAACTCAGGACCTCTGGAAGAGCAGTCAGTGATCTTAACAGCTGAGCCATCTCTCCAGCCCCTGAATGTTATTTCTTGACAAACAAGAGGCAAACGGTTCATACTTTTTGCTGCAGGGCCTCAAGGCAGGCCCTCCATTTCATTTCCCCGTGGCACGAAACTGTCTTGGACATAGACTCACTGGTCCAGTGGCCACCACCCTTGCCATATCACCTGCAACACCCCCTGGTTTAGAAAAGCTATTGCACTTAGTGATGCCTTGTTCAGAGATTTGTTTCTAGTGTTTGTATTTCCTACATAAAGCATTAGGCCTTTTGATATCGCAGACCTTGGCCTGCTATATTGGCATGGTATACATTGGAACCAATATCATCCATACTCTTTGTCCTTTCATCAATGGGCGCTGTTCTCACCTTCATTCAATGGTCTCGTGACTTTGCTTTCATGATACATTTGCATTTTCTAATGCTAGGGTTTCTATCAACACCTGTCTTGTGTAAGGGTCTGATATGGTCTTATTTACTGCTGAGATCAATCTTTGTAAAAAAGAAATCAGCGAAGGCTTCCCCTGATAAATTTTATGGACTTGTGTAAATGATGTGGACTTCTTTCCTGGCTCCTCAACTTTGTCCAAAGCTCTTAAAGCTGCTAAACAATATTGTTCTATGATTGTCTTCAAATTGAACCTGTTCTTCTATATTTGCATAATGACCTTCACATATCAACATATCACATATCACTATATTAATTCCCCTTGCTCTATGATGTTGTTCCAAATTCCTGGCTTCTCTCCACTATGGCAACCATTGCAACTGAGGGCCAGCCTCCAGTACAGCTGTTACCCATACCGCCCCCCACCCCAAGTCTTAGAATAAGTATTTTATAGAGTAGCCCAGTTATTTAGTTTGTTTCACATAGAATTAGTGCATGCCATAACAAATCGCTGCCTCTTTCAAACACCTTAGGTCTGTCATTTCTACAGGATGCCATCTTATAACCTTGTGACTTACCCCTATTAGCAGGTATAGGATGTATAACTACTGGGAATGCCATTGGTGATTTTGTGACCCATGGGTGCCCATCTTCAAAAGGTAGAGGGTTTAACTTTGTCTTCTGAAAAAGGCTGTCTCTCCTGAGCATCCTCCTGCTTTTCCATTTGACTCCACTCCCTGACACAGTTCCTAACCCTTTTTCTCCCTGGGGGAAACTCCGGCTCCCTGGTTCTATTTGTTCTCCTGTTTCTTGTACTTGACGGTTCTTAAACTTTGTTCACCTCTACTCTCAGTTTTTCTGGCTACAGAGCCAACTCTGTTACTTTTTCAGAAAGAATAGGAATGAAGCCTCATTTTCCCATTTCCTTTATTTCTGATTCCCTAGCTTCTCCATTTCTACCCATATTTTTCCAAGTGCTCAGCTAGTCTTTCAAACTTTTTATGAACAAAACACCCCAAAATGAAGAAATGGGAGGAAAATCCTGCTGCTGAAAACCATGCAGAGGGTGTCCCAACCATAGCCTTAGCACTGTCTTGGATTTTTGAAACCAAGTATCACTCCCTCCTTTTCCTGCCTTTTGCTCTACAGTACTGAAATCAAACCTCCCATCCAGCCTAGCCTGCATTGGTGGCCACTTGTCTTTTAATATTTCTTTTTCCTACAAATAGTCTGCCCCACCTTGAGCACCAAAGAGGGGTTTTCATGGGTTCTCATGGGTCTTCATGGGTTCTCTTCCTGTTCCTAACAATATCTTCTCTGTCTCAGCTCAGCTTCTCCTGGCTCAACTGTCTTTTCTTCTACTCTCTTCCTGCTACTCCCCAATCCCACTGCCAGCTCTCAGCTTCTGATGGCTTTTTATATCCTCTTCTCTTCCCAGAATTCCAAGAGGCAACTGACACTGAAAGGCATAGGGTCCTTTAAAGATGCAGGCACACGAAATAGATCATTCTACAGAAAGAGTCTTGCATTGACTTCCTGGCCTCTGCATGTGTTCAACCACACAAACCTATAAACCCACACACATTCCCACACACACATAAACACACACATAAAATATTGCTATAGTTTTGTTGCTGTGATTTCTGCTAAAAACTAGAATTATGGGCTGGAGAGATGGCTCAGCTGTTAAGAACACTGACTGCTCTTCCAAAGGTCCTGAGTTCAAATCCTAGCAACCACATGGTGGCTCACAACCATCTATAATGGGATCTGATGCCTTCGTCTGGTGTGTCTGAAAACAGCTACAGTATACTCACATAACATAAATAAATAAATCTTAAAAAAGAAAAGATAACCCAAAACCATTTCAGCTCTAAAATTTCATAACTAAGACACCATAAACCCTAACCCTCTAAAAGCGGGCAGAAGCTATGTTTTGTCTTATTGGCAACCATGTACTTAGCAACCAACTCTCTCTACCTGGCGTATAGTAGGTGCTCAGGTTATATTGATTTTTTTTTCCTTTTTTTTCCTCCTAGACAGGGTTTCTCTGTGTATCCCTGGCCATCCTAGAATTCGATCTGTAGACAAGGCTGGCCTCAAACTCAGATATCCACCTGCCTCTGCCTCCCAAGTGCCAGGATTAGGTGTGTGCCCCATGCCTAGCTGACTAAATTTAAATCTTTTTAAAATTGTTTTTGTCTTTTGAGATACGCTCTCACTAAGTAGCCTAGGCTAGCCTAGAACTCAGGCTCTTCCGGCATTCGTCTCCGGCACACTTATTAAAGCACTGAGCCACCACACCTACTCTTCATGTGTGTAAGAAAACATCCATTTACGCTGGAGACGTAGCCGAGGGGTAGAGTGTTTGCTCAGCAGGTATGAATTCCTGGGCTTGACCCCAGCAAGCTTGGAGTAGTGCTATATACTTTTAATCACAGCACCCAGAGAGACTGGGGTGGGGTCTGGGGGACACAGGATACAACCCAGGGACATACAGTATGCCAGGCACTGTAAGAACTTAAAATGTTAACTGTATGTGGGCCTGGGGTGGTACTTGAGAGACCCAGAGTTTCAAGCATATTAGGTTGGTACTTTATCATTGAACTACATCCCAACCCTAAAATTATTAGCAGTGTTTTATTGTTTTCTTTAGTGTTGTTCTGACAGGGGTCTCACTTTGCTATCCACACTACTTTAGCAATCCTCTAGGCTTTAGCCTTTGATACGTGGATACTGTATGTTTGTGTCTTTTTAATGCATGGATAAGTAGGCTTGAAGATAATTGTTCATTTGTTCCTATGAAATGACAGGATTAAGTCAGTGCAAACAGCCCAGCCATTGTGACACCTGCCTTTGTTCTCAGCACTCAGGAGGTAGAGGCAGGCAGATCTCTGAGTTTGAGGCCAGCCTGATCTATAGCGTGCATTCCAGGATAACCAGGGCCACAAAGGGAAACCCAATTTCGAAAAAACAAACTAAACATAGATTCGAAGAAGGGGTGCAAGGAGGTTAGGAGTGTATCTCAATAGTAAAACACTGGGTTAGCATGTTACAAGCCAGGAAGTCAATTTCCTAGGTCAATTTAAAAAAAAAGTAGAGGGAATGCAGAGAAATTGGACATGGGGGGTATAGGGAACTAAAACATGTACACTTCAAAAATTAATATATTGTGTACTCAAGCAAAGTACAGAATGGCATTTGAAAAAACATTTCCAGAACACCATATCTTTAATAAAACATTCAATTATAAAAATGTGGGTCTTTGAACATTATTAGGATTATGTTCCTCTCCGGGGAAGATTCCACAACCCCAGGGAAGCAGAATTTATCTCTGGCATAAAGGGAAGATGGTTTATTTTTCTAAGATGAACACGTTTTTGTTTGTTTTGCACTCTAAAGCTATAAATATAAACCATGAAAGTGACTTTTGTTGTTTGTCGTGTTTTGAGACAGAGTCTCATGTAGCCCAGGTTAGCTTCTAACTCACTTTGTAACTCAGGATGACCCTAAAACCTTGACCCTTTGTCATCATCTCCGAGTTGATGGAATCACAAACATGAGAACAGCCACTACATAAGACTCTGTCTCAGGGAAAAATGAAAAGCTAAGGTGTTGAGAGATGGCTCAGCAGTTAAGTGTGTAATGTGGTGCTTTCCAGAGGGGCTCATGGTCAGTTACCAGCACCCATTCACAAACTGTAACTCCTCCTCTCTCACTCCCGTCCTCTAACAAACCAAGCATTGCTGAATCTGAAATAACTTGCTGCCTCACCGTGCTCCATTTTATCGTTTGGCCATAACACCCATTAAGCATTAAGAAAATGTCTTCGCAATTCAAACTTAGGAAACTAAAAGAACACATATTATTGTTTGTGGGGTGCTGGGAATCAGACTCGGGGCCTTGCACGCGTTAGGCAAACACTTTAATGACAAAGCAACATTCCCCACATCAGCCTCGTGTTTTGCTCCCTTTCACCTGCACAGGGTCTGTATGTGTAGCCCAGGCATGTAGCTTCAGCCTGTGAGTGACAGGGTCATAAGTCTGTGGCACCTCACTTGGCTCTTTCCTGACAAGGAGCGAGGATGTATTCAGCCCAAATGACTGGTCTGGAAACTGGGGACCAGTTTTTATCACCAAGGCAGGCAAAACAATACTGAGTCCCAAAACTCTAACTACATTTGCTCCTCAGATGGTTTCAAGGTTTCAAGAAGAGCTAGCTGGTCCTAAATTGAAGTTACACCTTAGAGAAGACAATGAACACACGGGTTCATCACTTGATTATACCTCCAACAGCCTCCTCATCTTTTCCCCCCTAAAAAAGTTTATTAATTTTTCGGTGTAAAGTGTGCCTGTGTTTGCTTCTTCTCCTGAGTGTGGACACACATTCCACACTCAGGTGTATCTGTGTGTACATGTGGAGGCCTCAGGTTGGTATTAAGTTTTGGTTACTCCTCTCTTTATTAAGGCAGTCTCTCGGCTGAACCTAGCGCTCTCAGGCATGGTCCATCTAACTAGCCAGCTTGTTCCCGGAACCCTCATTGCCTCTCACCTTTTACAAGTGGGGCTGCCACACCCATTCAGAAGAATTTACCTGGGTTCTGGGAAGCCAAACTCTGGTCTTCATGCTTATGTGGCAAATGCTTTATTTGCTAAGCTAGTCCCCTCCCCCCCTTTAACCCAGTGGTCTAGCATCTTCTTGATTTCCTCCAATTATCATCAAAGAAGATAGAGACTTCTTTCTTCTCTATTCTCTGGCAAATTAGAAATTCACACTAGAGCTTCCTAGTACTCATGTAAAAGTGTAAAAGATATTCTTTACCACATAGGGGGAAATCATCTTTGCTATAAAAGCCAATGAACATGATTGTAAGGGAAATCCTTTCAGAGTTTGAAGTACTCAGTGTGCCATTGTTTTTGAAACATTAATGACAGAGGTCATTTCTTTACCAGTTAAGCATTCACTGTGTAACATGCAAAACATATTCAGCATCTAGTGGAATGCTAAGCCCTTGGAAATTTAAAAACTATTAATGTAATCCCCTAGGGAATGTTTTTGCAGTTTACAGCATCTGCCTTTTCTTTATCAAGAATGTGCACCACTCAGTTTCTCAGTCCGAGCATTGCATTTTATAGGGAAGAGGGAGGAGAGAGGGCAAAGCCGTGGTGTGTCCCTTTCTTGGTTACTTAACAGGTTCTTAGCAGCTGCCGCTTGGATTTTTGCTTTTCAGAGAGGAGTTACTTTTCTACGCACTAATTACTTGACTGACTGTAGATATCCCACTCATACTACACAGAAGCACACTGGGTTAAGAATCACTTTTCTAATTTAGCTATTTGTTCAAGGGCAATATGAGCCCTAAACTGTAGCCGGGCTTCCATGGAATAGTCTTTGTAGTTCTTTATGTTGTCGAGGTTTTTTGTTGCGTTAGCATAGTCTCCTTTCAGATAGTGTAGCATCCCCAGTTCATAGTAACTATACGGCACCAAATAGTGGTCATACTTTAACATTTTCTCCTTCCTGATCACACGAATAAAGTAGTGCTCGGCCTTCAGATGTTTGCCCAAGTGCTTCATGCACAGTCCTTTCAGCAGATTTAACAAGCTCATGTCATCTGTGCCATACTCCTCATTTGGATTTTCGTTCAAAAGCTCTTTTCCTTTGTCAATTATCAGTAGCCAACTTGAAATAAGCTCTATTTTTTTGCTCATGACTCGGAAGCCACTCCAGGCATAGATGAATTCCAGAAGGGGCTGAGCTGTAAACCAGCCTGTCGTAGTGCCATAGCGCTGACTTTTCTCAGCAATAAACTTTTCTATTGGCACAGAAGAGCCTAAAATTTTGATTCTCAGGTTATCCACACGTAAGAAGTAGGAGCTCAAACACTCATTTTCTGAGTCCACAGAATCCGGAGGAAGCAAGGCCAGTATGATAGCTTTGCTGTATGTATAGATTGCCTTAGACCACCTGCTATGCTGAAACAATAGATTGGCATAGTTGTATGCCTGCTTCCAATTCTGCAAAAAAATATGGCACCACATGAGCTCCCAGTAACAGAGGTGATGAACCTGCTTCCATTCATTCTGAGTAATAATGCACTCTTGTAACTTTAACTTGGCGCTTTCGAAATTTCCATTTAGCATGTTAAAACGTGCACGAAAAAATTTAAGTACAACACAGTTGGGGAATTTCTGCAGGTAGATCAGGAAGAGACTCTCTGTGGCAGCAGTAGAAACCTTCTCAACACCAACAACTACACGCACGTAATTGTAATAAAAGAGAAGAGTGAACACACTTAAGATGTTATTTATGTGTGGTTCGGATGCACTGTCGTGAAGCAAAGCCAGGCCCACTTCTCTATCTCCAGAATAGCCAACCATATTGAGAAGTTTAAGTGATTTTGGTGGCACCAGTGAAAACATCAGATTGAATACTCCAACTCCAAACTTGATCCCTCCAGTCAGGTGTCTGTGGGTTTTACTTTGGTTCTCAGGCATAAGTTCTAAGACCTGTTGGCAGTCTTTGTATATTTGATAGCTTGTCCCAACATTGACACCGCTTTTAAGGAAATTCAGCAAACTGTCATCCTGTATAAAAGTTATGGCAGACTTCAAGACTAGACACTCGGCATAACAGACTTCTGCATGTAATTCCTCCTCTCTGATAGACTTTATTCCCTGCCGACTCACTAGGCGAGATAAAGTCATTATCCTGGGTTTTTTTCGGAAACTGTTGCAGGTTTTCAAGGCTTCCTTTGCAGCATTCATTCCGGTCTGGATATCCTGTGACTCAAAGGTAAGGATGGCCTTGACAACCATAAACATACTGTAGATTAGGGCATGGTAGGAACTGTTTTTTGACCATGGGTGAATAAGATTGATGGCGTCTGAGAATCTGTTATTTAGAAACAAATACAATCCAGTTGTGCATTCTTCCAGGGATGATAAAAGGCTCATTGTTGTTGCCACGGGGATAATTTCATGGGCATCCTCAAACTTGTCCTCTGCTTCACTGTCTCTGAGATTGAGTGATCGGGTTACTCTTGACATTCTATCACACTCGCCTTCGCTCAGACTAAGGGAATTTAACAGGCACTGGTCATTGTCCTCACGTCTTTGGAACCGTGGCATATTCATGCTTGCTACCTCGATTAGAGAGGTAGGGATATCTGAGGTGGAGTTGCAATGTGAGTAGCTGCTGGCCTCCAGACCAGGGTCTCTTCTTCCACACAGCTCAGTCTGAAGTGTTGCTGTTAAAATGGGGGCAAATGCAAGACTAGCTGTGAGATGCAGCGTTAGGGAATTCTCTATGACCTATGTCGGACAAGGAGAGGACCACTTTACGTACCCAGACGATGAACTCCTGACAAGTTCATCTAGAACATGCTAAAGAAAACTAAGCACTAAAAAGTAAACCCTTTGTAATCAGCAGAGTTCTTCTGTACCCAGTTGGTCACTGGACAAATTGCATAAGCTCAAAACCGATTCTGTGTGTTTTGTGGAAGCTACACAAACTCTCACTAGGAGGCAAGAATCTGGGCAGAAAGGATACTATAAAGTTCTCTAGTTCACACTAAGGAAGGTGTATATGGTTCACCCTCCAAAATATTCTAAGTACTTTGCATACACTCACTGAAACTAGGTTTTTGTTTGTTTGTATGTTGGGGGGGGGGTGTTGAGACAAGGTCTATCCACTTAGCCCTGGCCATCCTGGAACTCACTCATTAACTCTGGCTGGCCTTAACTCACCGAGAAGCACCTATCTCTGCCTCTTAAAGGAATGGACTCCTGCCCAGCAAAGAAATGCAACTTTTAATAAAGAGGGCAAAAGGGAAAAGAGAAATGTTATGTTTTTTAGATGTTGATGAGGACCATGTCAGAGGTGTTTTCTTCGGGGAATGTTTGGTTTTACAACTTATGTTTTAAGGAATTGGCAGCTATGATTAATATCCTCCAGAAAACCCTGTTGATCACACACATCCCTGGAAGACTCCGTTGGTGCATGGGAAAGCCATGTGTTGCACTGAGAGAGAAGTTAACCTTGAACAGCAGTGGGTAATAATGAAAATGGAACTCTATCTCAGGGGTAGAGTTCTGGCCTAATGTGCACAAGGCCCTGGGTTATACCCACCAAATTGCAAAAGCATCGGCAAAACAAACAAACCAAGAGCAAAAGTGGAAGTAAGGATAAAACTAAGGCTAGTGGCTCTCTCAGGGTCGTCCAGAGGCACCTAGGTGACCAGCCAGGTTCTGCTTGAAGACAGAAGTTTGAAGTCTGTCTTCCCCTTGCCTTTATGAAGCTATTTACAAATCGAATACTATAGATTCTCATTCTCCACAATTGCTTTCTACTTTTAATTACAGAGGCAGAGTCTCTTGATGGAACCAGAGTTCCCTGATACTGGGTAATATAGCTAGTCAGCTTGCTCCAGGGATCCCCTGTCTCTCTGCATCCAATCCCTGGGATTACAGGTAGCCAATACTAATGGCCTGCTTTAGCTGGAGTTCTAGAATCAGAACTCCAGCCCTTCACCCTGTGCAGTAGCATTTTAACCCACTGAGCCATCTCACTAGCTCTTGTTTCGCTTTTTTGGGGACAGGGTCTTACAACATAGCCCTAGGTAACCTGAAACGTGTTGTGTAATTAGGCTGGCCTAGAACTTCCCATGATTTTCCTTCCTCTGCCTCCTGGCTGCTGGGTTTATAGGCATGCATTACCATGCCTATAGAATTGGATTTTTCCTACTTGTTTATTTATGATGTTATGGATAACACCTACAGCCTCACGAGTACTTATTACTGAGATACCCTCAGGCTCTTGGAATTTTAAAGAACTGTGGGGGTGGGGAGACTGATGATTCTAATCCTAACCCTATGCCTTCTACATGAAGAAAAGGCTGTCTTGTGCTATGCCACTAAACACTATGGATGCTCAAATTTCTTATATAGAGGACCGTTCAACTATGCACATTCTCCTAAGGACTTTAAATCATTTCTAGATTACTTGTCTTTCTTTTTAAGAAACTTTACTCATTTTATTTACTTATTTTTAAAGACATAGCGTCTCTGTATAGCTATGGCTGTCCTGGAACTTCCTCTGAAGACCAGGCTGGCCTTCAACTCATAGAGATCCACCTGCATCAGCCTCCCGAGTGCTGGGATCAAAAGTGTGTACTACCACCAGCCTTCTAGATTGTGTATAACACAAAGACTGTGTAAATGGTTATACTGTATTGGATAGGCAAGTCTATACATATCCACAAATTTTCCCATCCATGTGTTGTTTGTTTGTTTGTTTGTTTGATACACAGTTTGTCTGCGTAGCCCTGGCTGTAGAACTCACTCTGTAGACCAGGCTGGCCTCATCAGAGATCTGCCAGCCTCTGCCTCCCAAGTGCTGGGATGAAAGGCCTGCACCACCACCACCTATCCCAGATATATATGTATTTATCTCTGTCTCTTATTCTTCCAATTTTTTAAAGACTGTCATGTAACCCAGGCTAGTCTCAAACTATGTAGTGATGGATGACCTTGAATTCTAGACCCTTTTGCTCTGTCTCCCAAATTCTGGGATTATAGGTGTGGGCCATGAGGCCAGGCCTGCTCTTTTTCTTTTGATTTTTTTTTTTAACTTTTGAGACAGGGTCTTACTATCACTGTGTAATCCTGGCTGGCCTGGAATTCTCAGTGTAGACCAGGCTGACCTTGACAATAGAACAGAGTTCTGTGAAGAACTCTGCTTGCCTTTGCCTTCTGAGTGCTGGGATTGTCCTTAGAAAATGACATTTTTTAAATAAAATACATTTAAAATTTAAAAATACATTCATTTACTTGGTGTGTATGTGCACTCCTGCACACACACACATACACACACACACACACACACACACACACACTCACTACTCATGTGGAAGTCAGAAGAAAACTTGCATAAGTAGGTTTCCTCTCACCCAGTGCATCTTGGGGATCAAACTCAGATCTTCAGGGAAGGCAGCATCCCTTTACCTACTGAGCCATCTTGCCAGCCTTTTAAATGTCTTTTAAAGACAGAATCTTCTTACATAGCTCTGATTGCTCTATAATTTCCTGCCTGTAACACGCTAGTCTCAAACTAGCTGTAATCCTTCTACATTTACCTCCCACATGCTATGCTTATAAGCATATGCTGCCACAGTTGGCTATTTATTAATTTATGGCAGAATCAAATCATTTCTAGGATCTAGATCAAATAAACTCAATGGTCTTAAACAGTGTTTCTGTAAGTATGGGCAACAGCCAGTTACAAAGTTTCCACAGGTAAGTCCTATGTCTAAGGAGCAATATCTCTCATGGGAAAACCTTGAAATTTACATTGTTCACATCACCCTCAACAATTTTGTAAACAGTAAGCTATTATGTAAAACAATTTTAAGGAGTTTCATTTGAAAAGGCTCCAAGAATTGTCCTGTTTTAAACTACACACATTTTACCCTTGGACTGTCCCTTGCTTTGAGGCTCTCTCCTAATGGTGCAGAATAAACTGTTGAACCCCAAGCCTGAAATAACCTAGCTCTGTTGTTAGAACACAGTCAGATCCAGTCCTGCTCAACAGTATTCTTTGGAAAAGGAAGAGCATGAACGGTTTGTTAAGGGCACTGAGATGTCTTTTACTTTCTTTAATACAGCAAGATGTTCTTCAGAAGACCTGGCATCCCCTGGGTTGTTTTAAATGTCTAAGCATCCTCTGCATATCATATTCTTCTTCCTAGTTTTACTATCACATTCCTACTCCCCCACCTTACCCCTAGTCTTCCATACACCTGGGGCTGTCCTCAAACCCAGGATTCTCCTGACTCAGCCGGCTACATGCTGAAATCACAGTCAGGAGCTACCATGTCCTGTGTGTTGGAAGGTGGCCAAGGCACCCAGAGCTCTTCAGTGTTGCTCTACCTTCATAGTTTAGTGTTTGCAGTGTATATAGCATTCAGCTAATGAGAAATTCATTTTTTATAACATGACAGAATTATTCCATAAACCCTTCCTTTCCAGAATTTGTAAAAGCATTCTGGGACATCAGATGATCATGGATTATAGAAAATAATGAAAGGATATGTAATGAAACATGGATATGTAGAGCAAACTGCGGTGAATATGTACAAGTATAAGTAGATCATACATAGATGCACATTAAAAGACCACTGTTAGAGCTTTTTTTCCTGAGGGGTTGTAGACATTGGCTGTTCTAGAACTCACTTTGTAGACCAGGCTGGCCTCAAACTCATAGAGATCTGCCTGTCTCTGCCTCCCAAATGCTGGGATTAAAAGCATGTGTCACTACCACTTGGCTAGATTATTTCTTTGTGTTAAAAAGAGACAGGGCTGGAGAGATGGCTCAGTGGTTAAGAGCACTGACTGCTCTTCCCAGAGGTCCTGAGTTCATAATCCCAGCAACCACATGGTGGCTCACAACCATCTGTAATGGATCTGATGCCCTCTTCTGGTGTGTCTGAAGACAGTGAGTGTCAGTGTACTCACAAATATAAAATAAATAAATCTTAAAAGAAACAAACCAGCCGGACAGGATTTAGGCACTAGGTATATAAAAAGTTAATTTTTCCCTCAGCACACTAGATGGTGGATGTAGAAAGAGCTTACAGCAAGATCCTGTTTCAGTAAAAAACCACCACCAACAAAAACAACTGTTCCACTCTTTTCTGGAAATGTTACATTTAATAAATGAAGATACATTTTTAAAATTGATATAATAAGATTATGAATACTCTACCTTCCTTTTTTCCCCTCCAAATTCAAAGATAGGGTCTTCATGTGCAGCTCAGACTGGCCAATAGTACTGTGTATCCAGGTTGGTGTCTTATGATTTCCCTGTCTTAGTAACAACCCACAACCTTAATGTGGTTAACGGCCAAGATTTAATAACTGCAGCATATTAATAATTACTCAATAGCTTATTTAGTAAATGTTAGAATATTTGTTGACCTAAGTAGATTCATTTAAACTGAATCTGGAGGCCAGGCCTGGTGACACATGCCTTTAATCCCAGCACTCAGGAGGCAGACGCAGGTGGATCTGAGTTCCAAGCTAGCCTGATCTACAGAGGAAATTCCAAGATAGCTAAGGCTACTCAGGGAGACCCCCTTCTTAGTAGCACCAAGTAGGATTCCTTTCTCTGAACTCCACACCTGCATCTACACACACCAAATGAAATCCAAAAAGATGAAATACACATATCTAATTAAGAATTTCCTCTTTTATGTGTAAAATGTCCAACCCTTGAGTGTTCCAAGAAGTTATGATGTAATGTCTTTTTTGTTGTTGTTGTTTTGGTCTGTTTGTTTGTTTTTTGGTGGTTGATAAAAAGAACTATTTTTTAGAGCTGAATTCTGGCAAATGCAGAATTCAACGGCAGATTTTAAGGAACTCTAACATAGAGATACACGTTTCACTTGATATGTATTGAGCGGATGAGCTGTGAGGTTTTAAGTAAAAATTCAAACACAACTTTTAAAAAAGCCTAAGCACTAGAAGGGAAAAATAAACTTGTGCTTCAAATGCAAGTAATTTAAGAAATGTCTAGGCTCAGTATGCTTGCAAACTTTTACAGTTTTGCCACAATTTTAACATTGCCAAAAACCTCTTCTCCCCAATTCTATCCCTTTGTTTCAGCAAACTCCCAAGGATTCAGATCAAACTTGGTGACAAATTAGTGTCTGACAATGCAAATTGGAGAGGTATTATCCAGAATCCCTGGGGGACCTCATCCCTTTTGAGGCCCGTGATGCAATGGCCACTAGGCATAACTGTGGAGTAAGGGGTATTTTCACTCAGGTCATAGTTTAATTACCTCTGTTGAGCCTTAAAGATCACTGAACAGCAGACTAGGCCAGGTACCCCAAACCGAAAGGTGGCGACAGCGACATCAGCGGTTAAATTTTACAGACTTTCACGGAACGGTCTAATGTACCTGTACTAAGGTTACTGTCGCTGTCAGTTCCTAGATTAAAATGAAGACGGAAAGGGGTGGGGAGAGGTTAGGAGAATCCTTAGGGTTCAGGAAAGGGGAAGGGGAGGGGAGGGAGCAGGAGACCGCCCGGAAGGCCACAGGTTTATGGGCAAGATCCTGGCGTTCCCATGGAAACGTATCCCTCCGCCCGCGCCCAGAGTCGGTCTCTTAGTTCCCTCCGCTCCGCCTCTAGGCTGTTTCCGCCCAGCTCCTTTGTGCCGCGCAGAACGTTGACACAACGCATGCGCAAAAAAAAAAAAAATCCCCGCCCGCCGCATATATAAGCGCGAATCCGGCCTCTTCCTTGTAGTGCCGCCGGGATCTCTGGCAGAGGAGTGTTTTCAGCCGTTTCCGTGCTACTCGCGCTGTGAGCCTTGCAAGCTAGAGCCGAGTACGCCGGCCGGCCATCATGTCACGTTACGGGCGGTATGGAGGAGGTAAGCGGCCGGGGCCCAGGGGAGGACGGTGCTGTCTGCCGACTGAGAAGAACGAGGCCGCAGGGTCAAGCGCGGCGGTTGGAGACGGTTATTCCGCGTGCGTAATGGCGGCTTAGGCGCACGCCGTACGAAGCCGGAGGCCGCGGGGGCGGGGAGTAGGAAGGAGAGCGGGACTGGAGGGCATGTGTGCCGCTTAGGGCTCGGGCGCTGGGGCATTTTGGTCTCCAGGACAGGCCGAAACCTGGCGGGGTCGCCGCGGTGGCGTTGCCATTCAGCAAGCTGCGGCCCGCCTCCACCCCCCGCCCCCCGCCCTCGGAGGCCGCGGCTGCCATTTTGAGCACATTGACGACCGTGGTGGCGCATTTCCTCAGCGCTTTCCCGCCACTGGAGCGGGGAGATCTGGGCGTTGAGATTCGGGTTGGGCTGGAGACGGAGCGAAACCGGCAGCTGCGAGCTGCGCGTCCTTTAACAAATTGGTCGAAGTGAGGAGGAGCGTGAGTGAGTGGAAGACCTTTGCAACCAGCGACGCCTTTTTTTTTTCCTCCTTCTTTTTTCTTTGCCGTTTCAAGCGTGGCTTCTCGCTCTGGGGCGGGGACTAGGGTGAGCCTGCGCCTGCTGTGGAAGAAGGGAACTGATTCGGCCCTGCTTTTCACTGTAGACCTTCAGCAGGCCGGACTACGAGAGCCCGCGCGCTGGCGTGCCCGAGGCTGCGGAGACTGGGGGGCGGGGCCGGGGCCCACCTTCCACCCCACACCCTTTTAATCTACCTTGCTTCATTGTCGGGTTTCCCAGGGTTTCGGACCTACAAGGACGCCAGAACTTGGTCACGAGTCTGGCTTTCAGTATTTCACAATGTAAAAATTAAAACTTGGTGAAGCCCTCCAAATGAAAGGAGGTAAACACGGAGGTGCACACCTTTAGTCCTAGCTGCCTCAGGGAGGCTGAGGCATGAGACATTTGAGTGATGTGTGGATAAAATATCTGTAGGGCTGCTTTGTAGTAGAGCGCTTAGCTGGCTCAAGGTTTTCAAAGCAAAACATGTCCGTTGCACAGCTCTTTAAGGATGGCTTGTTTTAAAGAAATTAACATTTGTTCTGCTTGCGTTTTTAAACAGAAACCAAGGTGTATGTTGGCAATCTGGGAACTGGTGCTGGTAAAGGAGAATTAGAAAGGGCATTCAGTTACTATGGGCCCTTAAGAACTGTATGGATTGCCAGAAATCCTCCAGGATTTGCCTTTGTGGAATTTGAAGACCCTAGAGATGCAGAGGATGCTGTTCGAGGATTGGATGGGAAGTAAGTGGGTTGTTTTTCAAATTTCTGTAAAATATTCCCGTGGGCTTGGTGATAATCATAGGCTCTCTGGGGGTGGGCCTCATCTCCAGCCTCTGTTGGCCCTGGAACTCACCATGTATCTCAAGTGGTGATTGGAGCCATCTTGTCAGCCTCTCAAATCCCTGCCCTTCTGGCACTTGATAACTTTAAGATACAGGACTGAAGGTGGAATTGGTAGCGTTTTGTAAACAAAAGACAAAGCATGTAGAGAGAATGAGTGGTTGATAGTTTAAATTTAGAAGTCACATGTGTATTCTAACATAGCATTTTCTTATATTTTGTAGAGTGATTTGTGGTTCTCGAGTGAGGGTTGAATTATCAACAGGCATGCCTCGGAGATCTCGTTTTGATAGGCCACCTGCCCGTCGTCCCTTTGATCCTAATGATAGATGTTATGAGTGTGGTGAAAAGGGACATTATGCTTATGACTGTCATCGCTATAGCCGACGAAGAAGAAGCAGGTATTTAATTTATGAAGGAATGGTTGGTATTCTAGTTAATCAAAGTAATTTTTTTATTAGCAAGGCAGAAACTAGTGTTTTTCTATAAACTTAAATGTTAATTGTACAGGTGTATTTTACAATTTTGTTTAATTATAAATGTTAATATATTAATAATCAACCTGGTCAAAACCTTTCAGGTTTCTTCGTTTGAGTCAGTCGCCTTGATTCAGAATGTCACGAGCCTTATGATATCATGCTGAGGCGCCTTGCAAATCCGACAATTAAGATCCTCCTAGACCTTGAGGTGATCAGCATAAGAGGCCAGATCCCCTCGAGTCATCTACACCTAGCTTCACCTTATTCTTTAAAGGGCAGAAAATTTGAGTCGGTGATCGCCGTAACAGTAAATTTGGCTTACAATTGGGGCCCCCTCCGCTTTAGAAAGAGGAACACCAGATTGACCACATTCCCAACTAGAAAAATCTTCTTGCGTCAATCAAGCCTCACCTGGCTCTTTTGGCTGTCAGTTTGATCGTCGTTAGATTGAAGAAAACATCTAGATGCAGCGATCGACTATAGATACTTCTAGATCATCTAGATCTACTAGACCTACTACTAGACCATGGGCCAAAGAGGGTCGACCTGCAAACTTGCAAGGTTTATTTTAAATACACATTATGGCGTTTTATATTTTGTAATTCTAAGTTGTAATTCAGCTTTAACAAATCTTTTTTTAGGTTAGTAAAAAAAAAAAAAAAAAAAAAAACTTAATAGGCCCAGAGTTTTTCCAAATGAAATACTAAATTTTAAATAGATTTGAGATTTGATTTCAGCAGAGGTACACAAACACTAAAACTGAGTTATCATCTAATATTTTGTATTTTTCTAACTTGAAAAATAGGTCACGATCTAGATCACATTCCCGATCCAGGGGAAGGAGATACTCTCGCTCACGCAGCAGGAGCCGTGGAAGGAGGTGAGAAATTTGTAAAATTCCAGTCAAAATTTTAACAAGTGAAAAAACGTAAGACAGATGGGCCTAAGAACTTAACTTTAATTTTTAGGTCAAGATCAGCATCTCCTCGGCGATCAAGGTCTGTGTCTCTTCGTAGATCAAGATCAGCTTCACTCAGAAGATCTAGGTCTGGTTCTATAATAGGATCGAGGTATTTCCAGTATGTAGCACATTTTTCCTGCTTACTGTAGATGGACTGTCATGTCTTTAGTTATCAAGACAAGGTTTGCTGTAGCACCGGCTGTAGACCATCAGGCTGGCCTTGAGCTCAGATCCACTTGCCTCTGCCTCCTATGCACTGGGATTGAAGGCAAGTGTCACCACTGGATCCCTGCTGGATTGTCATGTCTTAATGACACAGTGAAGTATCTTAATTCCAATGGGGTGCTTCCTGATATTTTAGTATGCACACCTCTAATCTTAGCAGTGAGACTAAAACCAGGAAGATAACTTGGATCTGGGGGTTGCAGAACAGAAGGGAAGGTAGTGAGGTACATCCCCCACCCCAGAATAGATTTTTATGAAAGTAAATTATTTTAATGAATAATTTGGACAGACATGATGCTACCTTGGTGAAGAAAATGGTGACGGCTTTCCACCAAGCCTGGTAGCTTGCTTGAACTAGGAACCAGTGTAGTGGAGGAAAGACCCAGTTCGCACAAGTTGCTTTTCTGCAGATTTGTGACATTTATCTACTCCAAATAAGTGAATGCAAATTTAAAACATTTTGAGACTAGGAGCAAGACAGGATCTGCCTGCCTCTTAATCTGAGATTAAGGTGTATGCTATCACAATAACTGAGTGGACTTTTTAGTTGTCTAATGACATTTTTCTGTGTACTCCTAGCTGTCCTTGCTCTGTAGATTATTAGGCTGGCCTTTAAAGGGATCCACCTACCTCCACCTTCCAAGTGCTGGGATTAAAAGTGGGCATTATCACCACCTGGCCTGAATAGGGGTTAACCTTAAATACATCAAATCCAAATATAAGTCAACTTTCTTCCCATTGTAAGAAGTCCTTAAAATGTTTTTTATAAATAGGGAATTTGTGCTATGACTGAAAAGCAGTTGTGTATAAAAGTCGCTTTCATAAACTAGTTTGAGAAAGTTATTGAGCCATCTCTAGATAGACTTAATTATAGGGTTCCGAGGTTTTTTAAAAGATATATGGCCAGCCTAACTTGGTTGGACAAATTATGTATAAGAATAGGCATTTGAAGTAGTGGTTCTCTCTACTTGAAATCTCCCTGTTGGATCATTTGTGCTACATTGGATTAATGTAAGGCAAGACCTGTGCAGTAATTGTTTCTACTCTTCTATCTATACTGTCGGGGGGAGGTGCTCGGTTATAAAGGCATTCTTGTGTAATTGTTTCCCCTTTTCTTTTTATTAAGATCCCGTTCAAGGTCAAGATCAAGATCCAGGTCTATTTCACGACCAAGAAGCAGGTAGAGTCAGATTATCTGATTTAGTGCTCTTGTGATTATATAGCACCAATATCCAAAGAGTTCAAAGTGTTGAAAATGATTGAGAAGTGGGTGTTAGCCCAGTGCTTGAGTGTTAGTAGAAAAACACCTGTACCTTGTTAACCCAACTGAGAACTTCATTTATGCATGGCCTTCTGCTTGGCTGAATTTATGGAGAAATTAATGTTATGTGACATTTTACTTTGGAGGTAAGAGGCCCTAAAAGTTGTAGGTGCATAGAGAAATGTGCTTTGTAGAAGAATGTAAAAGATGAACTGTAGTTATATAGCAGTTCACTCTTTCATGGAAGAAGTGTAAGCCCCTTAAAAATTGGCTTTTTAAAGGAAATGAGGCTGGCATTGAAATTTTAGCTGTAATAAGACATTTTAATTGTAATTTGGGGGGTTGTTTTGTAGTAGGATTAAGAGGAAAAGATTGGTTGGTACTTTTTCTTACTAGAATTTCTCATGTTTTAACAGCCGATCAAAATCCAGATCTCCATCTCCTAAAAGAAGGTAAGCTAAATGTTTTGTTGCCAAATCTTGTGGCCACTTGGAGAACTTCAACTGCCTACTCTAGTCTTTGAACTCTTTTGGAAGATTGGTGCTGTATAGATTGGGTATATTTTTAAATAATGGCTTTTTATTTCATATTAAAACTTTAGTTAGAAATACCCGTGGTGGGATAATTTAAGGTGTTTTAGTCTTGAGTGTCTTAAAGCAATGTCATGCTTAAGGAACATGTTTTCTTATATGTATAATAGCTGAAAAGGAAATGTATAATGGCACACTTTGAAATTAAAGCATTGCAACTATATTATTCCTGCCCAGTGCCCCTTAATGGCTCCCCAACTTCTTAATACAACTTTTTGTCCTTTTTAATATAGCTTTAGTTTTTACTAGAATGGTTCTTAAAAGCCTAATTCTGGGGCTGGAGAGATGGCCCAATGGTTAAAAGCACATGAAACTTTTTACAGAAAAGTAGAACCTAACACCTATGTCACGTAGGAGGTCTGATACCTTTGGCCTCTTCAGGCACTTGCATTCATGTACATAAAGCTCACACATAATTAAGAGTCTTTAAAAAAAAAAAAAGCAAGGTCAAAGGGGACATAAAACTTTTTTGTATATTAGGTCTTTGGCAGAAGGAATTTAATTCCTGTGATGTATTGAAATAATGGATTGCTCTGACATACACAAGAAGCTTCATTATACTAATTGGTTCCAAACAAATGTTTTTCTTTTTAGTCGTTCCCCATCAGGAAGTCCACACAGAAGTGCAAGTCCAGAAAGAATGGACTGAAGTTCTCAAGTTCACCCGTTAGGGAAAAGTTATTTTGTTTACATTATTATAAGGGATTTGTCATGTCTGTAAAGTGTAACCTAGGAAGGATCATCAACCATCTAATCAAAATGGATCTGGATTATTACTCTGTAAAATTCACAGCAGTAAATATTGTTTTTGTTGAATGTATTAACATCTTTTGGTCTGAAAATGTGGGTTTTTATTTGACACATTTAAATAAAATGTTTCTAACTAGATGTTTTTGATTTGTGTTCAATATTAATACTTTTTCAATTGGGTAAGCATCAGACAAGGTAACAATCAAGAAAATTGTCAAATGACCATATTTATATGGGCCTGTATTCAAAGTTTAATGGTGTTGGTTAAGTATTAAACATCATTAACTGTTCTATACATAACACTGGCCAGGATCTGAAAGGACTTTGAAATTTTCATTTTACTCTTGTTCCTTGGGTAAGATGATCTTTGAGTCCTCCTAATAGCATGAATGCATCATGGCAGTTCTCTAAATTAACTGAGAATTGGTGTTACTCTTATAAATTGTCAAGCTTCGAGGGACCACTGATTAGCCTGCAAATGGGTGCATGACAGGAAATAAGCAGAGTTACTAAAATGTCAAGAAGTAGAAACTTCTAGAGGCTGAGATTTTAGTAGTGTAGTTTTTCAGTTGAGATGATTCTGCTCAATGTAATTTTTTTCCCCTTTCAAACAGTCAATTTAATACCAAAAAATGCATGTTTGAGGAATTGTCTGAATTTGGGAAAAAAACTTGTAAACCAGCTTTGCAAAATTATCCGGCCCCAATACTCTGTTCTTTTGAATGGATTGCCTTATCCTGTGCAAAAACCTGCTAATGCCTGAGCTAAGCTAGATTTTGCAGTTACTGACATTGTTCTATTTTGCCAAGCTGGTACAAAGAGATGTCAAGCAAAAATGTTAATAAGACAGCAGTTTTGTAAACCTTACCATGTAGCTAAGGTGGTTTTTGTTTTGGATTTTTCCTCCTTTGGTAGTGTCTGGTAGACCTTAGAATGGTGTAGCCAGTAGGTTCTTATTTAGACTTTAAATATATTATGCATAATAATAGGGCAGTAATGGTCATTTTTGAGTTTTGTTTTTTTTTTTTTTTTTTTGGACAAGCTTTTTACTATATTTCTTAGCCTTGGTGTAAAAACAATAGCACAGGAGTCTGTCCTTGTCTATTTTCTGCTTTTTCAACAAAGTTGTCTTATAGTACTGCAACTTAAATGAATACTGGTCTGCCCCAAATTTATTTGGCTGAGTGGTCACTAGTATGTTGAAAGTCATTTGGATTCTGTTTTTAGAATTTGACTGGTTGAATAAGTGGTTGGTATGAAGCTATGTGTAAAACGGCAGACTTATCTGTTGCACTTGGTTAGCTTTAATTGTTCTGTATTTGATAAAAATTAAGTTTGTTCAATAAATCTGCAGAGATTGAACAAATAATCCTGATACTCAGTCTTTGAAAGTATGATATCTGAGCCAAAAATCAACCCAGGTATCTTTTTAAGAATAACTAGTAACATTCTAGATATATATAACTTACAGAAATGAGATGGAGTAAAACATCTCTGTAAACTTTTCTGCTTTTACACAAGAGCTAGGGCTCTGTAGTGTACGTCTATCAATGCATCTTTTCGGTGGTACCATCTCAGTGACTGGGTTCCAGTTGGCTTAGTACGCCTTTTAAATTTTTGGTAGTTATGACCACCACTGCTAGACAGGAAGTGCCGATACTTTACTAAGTTTAACACGAAGTAGCCCAGGCCCTGTTTTGAGTGTCTGTATTATAATTTTAGCCTTCTGAGAATGAGCAATGAAAATCTGGAACCCAGGTCATTCTAGCTTACATAAGTTTGAGACAAATGCATTAGCTAGAGGTTTGAGTCAGGAGGATCTAAAGGTGGAGTCTAATCTGGGCTACAACCTGAGTCTCCTTATTCCAACCCCTCCAATTTATGTAGTCTTGGGACTCTAGATGAGGCTGGCCTTGAACTAAGATTGACCTGCCTCTTTGCCTAGTGCTGGGAATAAAGGCAGGAAGCACACCCACTCTGGCTCAACCAAAAAAAAAAGCACTCTTTTTATCTCCTTGGGTATAGAATGAGGAAAAACAGCTCCCCCGTCAGACCATCAGACTCTGAGCAACTATTAAGTGATTAGCTTTCTTTTTAAGGTATAATATATTCATACATATGTAGTGCAGATGCTCAGAACATTGACTCCCCTGGACTATGTTACAGGTGATTGTGAGGAACCTGATAATACTGGGAGCCCAACCCAGGTCCCCAGAGCTGTCTTCCAGCCCCTTTGATAAAGCCCAGAAAGTATCAAAATAGTTGGCAAAAAGGAAAATGACATGGAATAGTTAGGAAAAAGCAAAAGTTAAATGCTAGACTTGCTGTGGAGTATTTTAAGGGTAAAGATGGATAAGCCCAAAGATAAAATGGCTAATAACTAGGATAGTGTTTTTGTATAAAATATTAAGTACAGAGCTTTTTAAAGGTAGGATATCACTGTTACCCAGGCCGCTCTGGAATTTGTAATCCTTTTGAGACAATGTATTGAAATATTGCCTGGCAAGCCTTGGATTAGTGGCAGTTGTGCTTCACAGTGTTGGATTATAGGCCTATAACCATTCCTGGCTCAGGTCTGTATCGGAATGGGAGGGGTTAAGATCTGGTGTATTGCAGGCTGATTTAGAACTCAGGTCCATAGCCTGTGCCTTATGGGTATTAATTGGGTATTATAGGATTAAAGTTGTGTGCTACCACATGCATTAGAGCCTCACTGTGTAACCCAGGTTGACTTTGACTCTTGATTAATCAGTAATTTCATAACATGAATACTGCATGATCATATCCCTGCTTTTCCAATCTTACTTTTTTTTCTTTAAACAGTCACCCTGCCTGTTCTCAAAACTTTGTTGTAACAGGCTGACCTTGGCATTCTGAGTGGAATTACAAGCACCTGCCACCATTTCTACCTGACTTCCCAGTTTGTTATTATTTTTGTTTTTCCAAGACATGCCTTCTCAGTGACGCCTGGAACTTGCTCTATAGACCATGATACAGATCCATCTGTCTCTGCCTCCTGAGTGCTGGAATTAAAGGTGTGCACCACCAGGCCTGGCTAGAGTTTTTAATTCTAAAATGAAGAAAGGAAGCAACAGTAGGAAGGTTAAACACTTGGAGAAAGTTGCTGCTTTCACTGAAACAGACTTGGATTAGGTATAATGAAACTATTGAAGGAAATGGGTTTCAGTCTTCCTGGGTTCAGAAATTAGTACTTTATTCTGATTTATTCATCTTGAAGATAAGGAACATTTAACTTCTCTTTGTAGTTTTGAACCTTTTGTTAAGTTGCAGGCTGGGCTGAGGTGATCTGCTGCTGCTGCCTTCCACTACAGATGCACCAAATCCCACCTCTTTTCTTTCTCCTAACCTAGTATTAAGCATTTTAACCTTTAACCTCCCTATTTTTGTGTCTTAAAAACTCATTTATTTTTAGTGCTGAATAATAGTTGGATATTCCAGTTCCATTTGCCTGCTGGAGGATATCTTAGTTACTTCCTAGTTTAGGTAATTATAACCATTAAAGTGGTGGTTTTGTGTAGACATTTAACATCTTTGGATAAAAACAAGGAGTATGATTGTTTACTTTTGAACGTGAGGGTTATGTTACACAATTGATCTCCAGTATTAATATGGAAGTCCTCATCTGGCTAAATGGGTGTCCTTTTCCTCCCTCATCTCTTTCAAAGCTGTGTGCTCTACCAAAGATGACTTTTCCCCAGTAGAGGACAGTTTTTCAGCAAAGAGAATACAAGGAGCCATGCTCCCCTACTGAATCCTCTACTGCTCTCAATGTGTTTGTAAGAAACTGTTCACATTCCTAGCAGCAGACTGCCACAGTTGCTGTTGCTCTGAATCCTTTTGAGTGTCAGTATTCTGGATTCTGGCCAGCATGGCTGTGGAACATCTGTGTTCAACATTTCCTTTGGTGATAGATCTACTAAGGGGTGTAGGTAGGCCTTTTTATTTATTTTTATTACATATATGAGTGTTTTGCCTGCATTTGTGCATGTGTACCACGTGTGCCTGGTGCCCAAAGAGAGGTCAAAAGAGGGTATTGGGGAACTGTAATTATGGATGGTTGTAAGTTACACTGTAGAGGCCAGGAACTGAAATTGAGTCCTCTGTATGCAGCAGTGCTCTTCTTCCCTCCAACACTTTTAAAGACAAGGGTCTCACAGCATAGCCCTCACTGGCCTGGAATTTGATATGTAGAACAGGCTGGCCTTGAACTTGCATTGATCCACCTACCTTTGCTGGGATGAAAGGTGTGTACTACCCAGCCTAGCAGTGGCCAGGTAGAAACTGAGACAGAGTTTCTTTACTTAGCTGTTTTGAAACTGTAGATCCTTGATTCACAGATCCACCTCCTGTGGTGGGATTAAAGGCATTTACCACCTTTCTTGGCTTTTTTTTTTTATTTTAATTAGATACTTTATTTACATTTGAGATATTATTCCTCCCTCTCCCAGTGCCTTGGCATTCCCGTACACTGGGAAAACATGCCCTCCCTGGACCTCTTCTCACATTGATGCCATACTGCTATCTTCAGCTACACATGCAACTGGATTTCTCAATGTGCTGTATCTGTATGCCACTGACATAGTCTCTGAGGGGGCATCTCTATCTGGTTCCTCCAGTAAGTACTTCTTGGGATCAGTTATAGTGCTTGGATTTGGTGGCTGCATATGTGGTGGATCCTGGGGTGAGGTGGCTTCTGAGTGGCATTTTCTTCAATGCCTGTTCCTCTTTAACCTTGCATTTCCTCCCATGAGTGTTTTTTTCTCCCTCCTAAGAACTGAGGCATCCCCTTTTTGGCCTTCCTTCTTTTTTCTAAATCTTTGCTTAGCTCTGTATCCCATTTTTTATTTTTTATTTTTAACTTTATTTTAAAAAACAAAGATAAAAGAAAAAAATTTTAAACTTTTTTTGCATAAATGTATACAAATACATTTTTGTCAGTGCTTGGCTTTTTTTTTTTTTTTTTTTTTTTTTTTTTTTAAGGTTTGATACTCTGCATTAAGGTCTTACTAGTTACAATGAGCAAAAAGTACATGTAAAACAGGATGTAACCCGGAATAAGTCAATGTTTTCTTGGTGTGTAAGGATTGAGCATAATGATTTTTGTTTTGTTTTGTTTTCTTTTCTTTTTTTCTTGAACTTCACACAGTCTGTGAGTTGTTTCTGGGGCAGTCCAAGCCTCTGGGGTTAGCATCCCACTATCAGTGACTGCATATTATGTCTGTTCTTTTGTGACTGGGTTATCTCACTCAGAATGATATTCTCTAGATGCAACCATGTATCCATTTTTTAATAGGATTATTTGATTCTCTAGAGTCTAGCTTCTTGAGTTCTTTGTATATATTGGTTATTAACCCTTACTACAGGGTTTTTGAGGAGAGTAGTAATGGAAACCTAGTTTCCTACTGATTGACTGATTTCTAATTATTACCACATTTAAGTGAGTATAGCTACTCAGCTTGGGTTAGCATAATTCCTAAGTTTCAAAGAATATGTGTACATTTTTATTTTTGGTGAGTGTTAGTTTTCCCTGGTGGCAATGTGTAGGTATTCCTAAATATTTGGTGAGCTTTCAAACGTAGCAATTTTTGTAAATTTGTGTTGTAAACTGATACCACAATATAGTTTTTTTTCTTCTGAATCACTACATTTTAGTTATACAAAATAAAAGGCTTAGAGCATTTTCATGCCTTTAGCATACTTGGGTCAGCTTTCTCCCCATCTGGTTTTCTGTATACCCTTCACCTTTTAATTTATGATAAATACATTAACCTTCTCTGGAAGATTTCTGTGTTCACAGTGCTTTAATTTCCTTAGTTTCAATATACTTGAGTTTTACCAGTGGGTCTCTAATTTACATAAATATTATTGTTCATATGATTGTTCATTTGTCTGCACATTGTGACACCAGGTACCATTCTGTTTCTTTATTGCCTATATTTTATTTCATTGCCTAAACACTGATTTACACTTAGGTACCTGAGTAAAAATGTTAATTGGTGAATAAATTTAATTACTTGAATTCTAATTTTATAAGCCAAGCATATGAATTTGAAAGTTAATCAGTTTATCGACTAAAAGCTTGTTTTAAGTACCAATGAAACTGTCTCCTTAGGTTCTATTTTGTAGCTCTAAGGATAGGATTCTTCTCATCTGGGGGCAGAGTTCTCTAGAGTCAGAATTTACAGAATGTGAGTATAAGGGAAATTTATTGTGATGACTTACAGTCTGAAGTCCAACTAACCCAACAGTGGGCAGCTATGAGTGGAAGCCCAAGAATCTAGCAGTCCAGTCTCTGAGCTGGAACCCTGAAGAAGCAGGTTCCAGCAGATGTGCTGGCAAGTGAGTGTGCACAGGTGAAGACTGAGCTTTCCTTCTCCCAGCGTCCCCAGATTGAAGGTGTGCACCACCACAACTAGATCTGGGATTTGCTTTGCCCCAGGCTTATACTGAACTCAGAGATCTGCTTTCCTCTGTTTCCTGTTTGGGTAGTGTGACCAGTCACCATGGCCTTCCCCAGGACATGGACTGTACTCTCAGTAAGCCAAGGTTATAACGCCCTTCCTCCTTTAAGTTGCTTTGTCAGGTATTTTGTTACAGCATGGAGGAAAGGAACTAATACAACTGATGTAAGTAAAACAAGGTTTTCCCAGCTGGTGAGAAGGCTCAGAAGGTAAAGGTGCTTACTGACACGCTGGATGACTTGAGATCAATCCTGCAGGATCCAAGTGGAAAGAACCAATCCCTTCCACATATCTCCTGTTCTCCACATGTGCACTGTGGCATTTGAACACATACACACACACACACACTCAGGTCTTTCTCTGGGACAACTTGATTACAACCAAGTATAATTTATTTTTAAGCTATATTTGGTTTGCTTCTGTTTTGTAAAGGTTTAACAATGTGCAGTAGTTGAAGAATGAGAAGTTGCAACATTTGATCATATAAATTAAGTAGAATTCAAACCATAAGATCCTTAAAGCTTTTTCAGAATATACCTGTGATCTCATTTGAGACTTTTTGTAATGAATCACATGAAAGCGTTGCACGACTGCCGGAGACTATGCTGCAGTGGCAGAGCTGGGCCATTAAAAAGCCTAAAATGTTTCCTCATTTTGACCTGAAGTATTTGTCCGCCCCTGGTTTAGACATTGGTCTAAAAGTTTCCCGATTTTACAACAAATTCCTGTGAAGATGTTGGGTGCTGAGGTTATTGGTGGAATTGGCAAGGCCAGTTTACAAAGTGCACTACTGGCTGGTTTTACGTTAACTCGACATAAGCTAGGGCTATAACAGAAGGGTGCTTCAGTTGAAAAAATGCCTTGTTAAATCTGGCTGCAAGGCGCGCCTAGAGGGCATTTCTTAATGACTGAAGTGGAAAGTGCCCAGCCCATTCCATTTCTATAAGAAAGCAGCTGAGCAAACCGTGGAGGGCAAGTCAGTAAGCAGCACCCCTCCATGGCTACTGCATCAGCTCCTGCCTCCAGGTTCCTGCACGGCTTGAGGTCCTACCCTGACTTCAGTGATGAACAGTGATGATGAAGTGTGAGCCAAATAATCCCTTTCTCTCTGAGTTACATTTTTTTTTTTTAATCACAGCAATAGTAACTATGACTAAGACATTGGTAATGCTTCTTTCTGGTCAGGAAGACTATTCTCTGAGACTTATTAATGAAGAAAGTGCTGTGGATTAGGGAGGGAATAAACACATTTGTGTACTTGGTACATGCAATATTGGTGACTAGTGAGACATTTTAAAAAAGCTGCTAGTCTCATCACTGTTTGTAATAGAATCATTTAGGGACCTTAAAAAACATTCTACACAAATGGATTAGTCATGTTAGTAGTGCAGAAACCTCCTGGTGATCCTAACACAACCAGATAGAAAACCACTGCTTTGGGTCTCTGTTCCCTAAGTGCAACCGACATTAGCCTCATGTGGCTAAGGGGCACGTTTTAGGTGTCCTCTAGGTTTCTCTTGCCAAATACATGTTTCTACGAAGCAGCAGAAACTATTTTATTCGACATCTGTACCAGTAGAGGTCACTGTGCTAAAAGATATAAACCAGAGAAAAGATGAAAAATCTCTTCAAGAACTTTGAGGCAATATTTCACAGGCAGACTCAGTAATTACTAAGACAACATCCGAAGGCTTTGTTGTTGAGTAAATACATAAATTATAATTGTTATCCTAATGTGTGTGTGTGTGTGTGTGTGTGTGTACACAAACAGGTGGGAAGGAGCACAGCTTCATGAATAGGTCCTCTTACAACCTTGTCTGAGGCAGTCTTTGTTCATTGCTGTATACCCTAGGCTAGCTAATCCACAAGTTCCTGGGGGTTCTGTACTGGGAGATTACAGGGCATTCTACTGCACCCGGCTTTCTGGGGATTCTGGAGGCCAGCAACAGCAATAATCTATGGGCATAAACATAAATATAGAGGCAACTTCACAAGCACATCGCATTTGTTTAGCAAAAACAATGGCAGTAGCTTCCCCCAAAAGAGCCTGTGACCTTCAGGCTTTGAAGGAGACTTACAACACCAGACATGAATTCATCTACTACATTCTGGCACAATAAAAACCAGCCAACAGGGAGGAAGGGAGGATTTTTGCCCAGCCCCAGCTTGGCTTTTCCCCATATGTGGCAAAGTACTAGAGTCATATCATCTTGTTTCTTGCAGATAGACAGCCAACAGCAGGGGCAATAGCCTGTATTGTTTTGAGTCCTGGCCAACAGTTGGTAGGGAGGTAAGGCAACCTTAGCACTGGATTATTTCATTTTGGGCTGCTAGGAACATCTTTATCCATGTACAGACTCTTGAATCTGTTTACCATTCACAAGTACAGGCTGTTGTAAGAGTTTTCTTGTTCGCCTTGGTGGGTGTCAATAGGATTCCTAAGGACCGCACAGTTTTTGCCTGGTCTTTGCATCCAGGATGAGCTGATTTCCTATCCTCATGCCTTGAGACGTACATGCCCTTCATGTGCTTTCCTAAATCTGGAAAATACTAATAGATGAGATTAACAGACGCGAACTTACAAAGGGTCAGCTAGAGCTGGTCTCAGAGGTAACAGCAGAGACAATACTTTAAAAAGTGTTAGTGCTGGGCCGTGGTGAACGATTTCTATCTTTGCTACACTCTCTTGGAGGAGAAAAGCATGTACAGCTTACTTTGGATGGGTAACTGGCCGTCCCTGGGCGAAGCTGCCTTTTCCATCCTTGCTAACTCTTCCTTTTACAAACTGTCTTCAGGCTTTAACTTCTTCAGAGGTTCTCAGTGAATTTAGCTTTGTCATCTTTTTTTCCACTAGCTCAACATAAATTTTGACACATTTTGCTTTCAGGTAACCCCCAACAAGTCCCATTGTGATTTCTTTGTAATTCTGTGAACAGTTTTATCTGGCCTGGTGAACGTTCATCAAACACTGCCTCTCTTATGCCCAGTTGCCTTGGTAATGGCTTCAGTCTGATAGGAGGATCTCAGCTAACCACATTTTCCCATTGATGGCATTTATTGGGTAGCTTAAATTCTTCTTTATTACCTATTACATTTTGATGAACACTGCTATCTGCCCTTGCATGCTTGTTCTAGTATTTCTTTTCTGTTTATTTATTTTTATGTGTATCTGTGTGTCTCTGTGAATGTATGTCACATGTACTTGGGTGCCTAAAGAAGCCAGAAGAAGGTGGGAGACCCCCTGGAGCTGGAATTGTGAGCTGCCTGACATAATGTGGGGAACCAAACTCAGGTCTCTTAACCACTTTTTTTACTGCTCTAGAAGTGGGGAGACCTGGAGGAACAGAGCTGATAAATGGCAGACTGGAGTCCCATGCAATAGCCAACTTTAGTCAGAGCCTGGGACAATTTATACTCTGAGGATTAAGGAAGGTCACAAGGGTAAACTTCTCGAGTTCAAGCTGTGTACATTCACAAGGACAAGTTACACACATGGAAAAGACATGTTTTTCCATGGAGGAATATAAACATTTAATTGAATAATTCTTGCAAGCAATAATGAGTAATCCGGATAGACGCACTCCTATTAGCTACTCCTGGGAGGAGCAGGAAAATACATTCTGAGAAAAAGTCTGTGTTTTGAAGAAATTGAGCTCACAAGACTCTTGCCTTGTTTCCATAGATGTTCTCACACGCATTAAGAATTCTTCTCACATGACTCCTGACAACCAAACATCATCATAATCATCATCATTATATTATTTTGAGACAAAGTCCCTCTATATAGCTCTGACTGTCCTAGAACTCACTATATAGACCAGGTTGGCCACAAACACAGAGATCTGCTCACCTCTACTTCCAGTGTGTTGGGATTAAAAGTGTGACACATCCAACTCTAGCTCATGAGTTTTGTGATGACGGAATCTATCAAATTTCCCCTCAGTAAAGTAGTTTTAACATGTTTGTGCCTGTGGTAACTGGGCAAAAACTTCCTATTTACCAGTGCTATAAATTACAAACTGTGGTAATAGGATGGTTTTAATAAGATGGCCCTCACAGATTCATGCATTGAGTGTTGGTTCTCAGCTGGTGAAAGTATTTGGGAAGGATTAGGATTCATGATCTTATTAAAGGTCTTTGGTGGGCCCAAGGTTTCAAAAGCCCATACCATTCCAGCTCTGCCTCTTTCCCTCTCTCTTCTACTTGTGGGTAAGTATGTAAGCTCTTAGTTCCTGCGCCAGCACCATGCCTGCCTGCCTGCTGCCATGATTCCCACAACGATGGTCATGGACTCACCACGAAATTCTCAATAAACTCGTTTGTCTTGGCCATGATGCTCTGGTTACACAACTGAAAAGTAAGACATGAATTATAATTTTTCCCTTTCTAAAAAAGAAAAAAAGGGACGTTTCTTTTTTCTCGTGTATAGTGCCAATAGGACTGGACTTCTTATCAAAGGATATAGACATAGATTCTGGGTTTGCCATGACCTGTTCTTCACAAGGACTTCAACACCCTCCTTACCCTTCAAGGTCAGATGAAACCATCCATTAACATATACAACCATTATGATGCAGTCAAAACAAAGAGCTGCTTGTGGAAGAGAATCCTGGAAAGTTACATGAACCCTTCCTAAGATATAAATATCCATTCACCCAAGATGGAGCACCAGCCACAGAACAAACTAAGCTGTCCACCAAAGTCCAACCTGATGGTCAGTGAGTTTATCTGCATGCACAGAGCACAGATGATGTGGATGCTGGCGCTACTTACAGGAGTTTGGTTGAGCCTAAGCAAATGTATCACTGCTAAGTCCCACCCATCTGGATGGAAGACACTATGGAGTCCCCAAACATCTGTTAGGCAGCTTGGCTGACTGCGGATCTTCTCTCCCTCGTGATTCTTTACGGCTTGTGGTGGCTATTCTTGGTTGTCAACCTGACTAAACCTGGAAAGAACATAAACCCCCAAATGGAAGAGCACACTTGAGTGAGCCTGTATAAAGACATGGAAGAAGGAGGCTTTGATCTTTGCTGGCTTGCTCTCATCTCCCTAGCAAATCCATTCCTTTACTGGCATCAGAGCATAATTCTTTGGGATTCTGGTGCAATATATATATATGTTGTCCTGAAGCTGTTAGTATTTTAATGTTAATTCCACTTCCCAAGGAAGGGCTGGCTAGTCACATGACTGCAACTGAACCTTCCCATTTTAATTAGTAAAAGAAAACCAGTGACTGGACGGGGGGAGGGAAGTAGTGAGGACTGAGAGGTCAGTCGAGGGAAGGGAAAGATCATGGCAACATGGAGCTTCCCAAGGACCAGCTAGATCCAGGTGATATTTATTGGTGTTAAAGGCTATTAACATTAAATTTTTCATAGGTCTAGCATCTTATATGAAGGGCAGTTTGTATCTTTGTCTATTTAATGTAATCTTATTGTGTAGAGGGTTTGTGGATTGAGAGTTGAACATATAAACCTGTATGAAAAGCTATCAGGCTGTAGAGTTGTGTTTGTGTGGGATTTTGGGGTACAGAAACACCCCAGGACAGAGGCAGAAAACAGGTGGTAAAAAATTGCCAAGGGAAGGGAGTTTCGAGGACTAGTTGGGCCGTGCTGGCAGTTCGGACCAGGTGTGAGGAGCACATGACTCTGAACTAAAACCAGGCCTGAGTGACCTCAGGGCCAGTAAAGAGTAAACCTGATCTATTTTTTAATATTTACTGAAACATAAGTACACTGTAGCTGTCTTCAGACACACCAGAAGAGGGTATCAGATCCCATTACAGATGGTTGTGAGCCACCATGTGGTTGCTGGGAATTGAACTCAGGACCTCTGGAAGAGCAGTCAGTGCTCCTAACCACTGAGCCATCTCTCCAGACCCAGCTTCCTCATTCCTAGGAGCTTCTGTCTTTCCTCTCTGAGGACACAGCTCCCTCACAATGGAAACTGTAAGGATTTATTTATACAGAGGGTCCTACAAAGAGTGTGATCAAGGTACAGATTGTTAGGAGCTCTGAGCAGTGGTACGTTAGGCCTACATGTCTGCTTAAATGTAGTGAGGAAGAGGAACAAGGCCACAGCTCTAGGCTCCAAGCTGATGTTGCTGAGGACTTTGGTTGCTTGAGCATTTGCTGTTCATCCTTTCGGCATGTTCTGTCATTGGAGGGCCCTGGGCCAGAAGAAAAAGAACTTGATTCATATCTCAGCTTTAGGTCCTACCCTGCAGACATGTATTCATCTTCTTCTTGTCCGTTTGTCTCACAGGTGAGAAGACAAAAGTCCCCACATGGTTCAGTGAGTAAACATGCTTGCTTTGCACACATGACAACCTAAGTTCAGATCCCTAGCCCCCACATACCACTCTGGGCATGGTCAGAACCTGAACCCCGGTGCGAAGGGGAGTGATGGAGACAGAGGCTTCCGGCAGCCAGCCCAGCTAAAAAGAAAGCCGAGCTTCAGGCTCGGGAGAGACACTGTCGCAAAGGAAAGAAGTGGAGAGGGAGATGTCCAAAATCCTCCTCTTACCTCCACAACACACACACACACATACACACACCAGTGAACAAGAGTCTTCTGAAGATGAAAAGTCTGGTTTTATTTGAACTGGTTGTAGCAGGTAATAACACAAACTACATGTTTTTGTTTGTTTGGTTGGTTGATTGGTTGGTTGGTTTGTTTTCAAAATCAGCAGCCTGGGAGCAACCAGCTACTTCTAGTGCAAAGTTGAATGTGTGAAGCCTTTTATGCCTGTGCATCTGGCTACACTTTAGCCAAACTCCTAGTTAACTACAAAAGCAGAAAAATAGAAATTATTCTGGGTATTTGGATCTCGATTTAACTCACACCATCTCTAAAAGGACAGTTCAACTCTAATGCTTCTAAAGTGATTTTTTAAAAGGTTTATTCTTAACTGTTGTGGCTGTGCGTGAGTGTGGGTATTCTCGGAGGCTAGCAGAGGGTGCTTGTTCCCTAGAGCCTGACATGGGTGGACGCTGGGCCTCTGCAAGAGCAGTGTGTGCTCTTTACTGCTCAGCCATCTCTGTAGTTCCCACGGTAAGTGTGAGGAAGGCTCTGACGGAGCAGGGTCCTAGTCCCTGCCTGTCCTTCAGTGACCCTAGGAATGTTTAGGCAGACTGAGGTAGGGGCACAAGGGGGGTTTCAATTCTCACAGCTTGAATGCAAGACCTGGTTAAAGCTTCTGGAGGGTAGTCTGAGGTAAAAGAGGAGGCAGGAAAACAGAGTTCTGCCCAAGAAAGGCTTGGGGAGAATAGGCAAGACGGAGCCAGGATGGAGAGATGGAGCCTATGAAATGAGGAGAGTCCAGAGGACCGCTTCTCTACCAGGATCAGACCTTAGGTGATGGCAGTGGTCCTCAGACAGCCCATAGCCAGCTGTTGGGAAAGGGTATCAGTATTCAAGCCGCTTATTGTGGCAGCCACTGTCTGTGTGGCTTAACACACAGGAATACTTTTAAAGCGAGGCAGATGAGTGGAACCAGCCTGGCCCTGAACCAGGTCCCATCTTCTGTCTTCTTTAAGCAACAGAGAACTTGAACCAGGTGGTGTGGTTGTACTCCTCTCCAGACCGTAGCATGACCGGCGGGAACTGGGGCTGCGGAGGGAGATCAGCTGTCAGACCTTACCAGCCATCGCGGCTGCCGTACGGGGTGTGTGCCTCTGCACTAGTCTCTGGAGCAGGGGCTGTGCGCTGTGTCGGTGTGAGGAGAGTGTGATACAGAGCGGCAGTGAGAGCAAGTAAGCCACAAGCTTCTCCCCATGACTGACATTTTGAGGAGGGATGCTCTAAGTAACAACGAGACAGGAAATAAGAGGACAAACAGGAAGACAGGAGGAAGAGTGGTTGTGGGCTGGTGAGACGGTTCAGAGGGTAAAAGTGCTTGAAGCCAAGGATGACAACCTAAGTGTCATCACTGGAACCCACATGGAGGAAGAGAACTGTCCCCTGCAGGCTGTGTCCTCTGACCTCCATGGCTTGTCCCTGCCCAGCCCCCACTCCCCAGGAAAGTTCAGGAAATGAATGAGGATTGATAAGGGAAACCACTGAGGAAGGATGGCGGTTCAACATGTGTGCCTCTAACCACAGCTGTTAGCCGTGGATTCCTGTGGCTGTATACACTCAAAAGCTCGAGGGTCGTGACTTGCCCTGTTTCCGGACAGTGGATCAACGCCACTCTGGCGAGCAAGCTTGTGGCTTTACCTGATTGACTGCATCTGGCCAGTTCTGGGTCTCGAGACAAAAACCAGAGTGCTTGGGATAGACCGCTCCATTCTTGCCCTTCAGAGAACCATCCAGAAAGTTTCCTGTGTAAAACTGGACGCCAGGCTGGGTGGTGTACACTTCCAGGATCCTCCCACTTGCAGCGTGGTGCACCCTGGGGGGAGTCGGGGAGGAGCAGACAGGCTGGAGAGAGGCAATTCAAGCTTTCCCTTGGGATGCTCAAGATGAGACCAGGGCGCTGCACTAGTTCGTATGCCCTCTGCCGATGCCATTGAGGCCGCACTGGAATTTAGACCTACCGTGCCAGTCTCGCTAGAGTCTTGGGATCAAAGGCCTGTGCCACGGCTCCAGCCCCATCCCTGTCCTCCCCTCCCCCGCCATCTCGGGCTACAGGGTTTGATTGATTTTGTTTTTGAAGACAGAGTTTCTCTGTGCAGGCTTGGCTGGCCTCAAATTCGGAGATCCTCCTGGCTCTAACTCTTGAGTGCTAGGCTCCTGCTCCTAGATCTCCAAAGAGGAAAGTTACATACAAGGAACGTGCAAGGGCTCTGGAGTTCAGTGAAGGCGGGGGTGGCCAAAACAGGAGCTTTGGACATCAGAGAATTAGACAAAAGGAACTCATAGGATAGTCAGAGATGGAAAGCCAGAGAGGATGCTGGGTAAGGTGACAGACAAGATATGAGGTTGAGGGGGTGGAGTCTACAGAAGTCACTTATGGCAGGGGACTTGACAAAGGTATGGGGTGTGGTGTTTAATCTCTGCTCTGTTAGGAAACATTGAAACCACCATGGGGATTGTCCCTCAGGCAAAACTGCAGTTTCTTCCCCCACGCAGAGACAATAAGGACAAAGCTCCCAACCTTGCACAGAACTTCTTTTCTTTCGACTCCTTCAGACAGAAATTATGGTCGAAACCATGGATGTGGTGACCCTGCAGGTGTTTTCCAAGCTCCACAGGTTTTCTGAGGTCGAAGGCAGTTCCTTCCACTGGAGCAATGACTCCTGGGAAAAGATTGGAGAAGACAAAGGTGGTTACTACCAAGACCAAAGCTTTACATACGCTGACGACACACTGACCCTAGTCTCTCAGCCTTCCTTTCAATCCGTAGAAAAGATGGGAGTCTGGACCCCACAGAGGAGAATGGGCTGTTGGGTTCCCCGATCAGAATATGCCACTGATTGTCAAATGCAGTATGTAAAACAATAGGACAAGGACAAAGGGTAGGATGTGGCTCTGTGGGTAGAGTGCTTCCAGAATCCCCAGAACCACACACAACCACACGGGGCAGGCTACATCCCAGCACACAGGAGGCGGAGGCAGGAGGATCAGAAGTTCAAGTGTGCCCACTGTGGAGGCACACACCTTTAACCCCAGCACTCAGAAGGCCAAGGCAGACAGTTCAAGGCCAGCCTGATCTACCGGATGAGTTCCAGGGCAGCCAGGGCTATGCAGAGAGACGCTGTTCCAACCAAAACAAACAAACAAGATAGAGACAGACAGAGATCTTGTCTCTAAAACAAACAAAACAAAAATTCTGAGGTGGGGAGATGGTTCAGAGAGATCCCGAGTTCAAGTCTCCAGAACCCGTATAGAACTGGACTCAGGAGCACTCCATATTGGCTAAGTTTCTTCTACCTTAAGAAACTGCTGAGGCCTTTTTATTGTTATGGTAAAATGTCTGGCTTGTTTTGTTTTGGAGACAGGGTCTCACTGTACTGAGCTAGCCTCTTCCTCTCATGCTGGGTTCAAAGGTGTGTACCACCATGCCCTACCCTTCACCCCGCCAGCCTCTCTATTCCTTTTTGGGAGAGCTGCCCCTGCCTCCTTTTTCAAAATTCTTAGGTTTCTATCCCTTTGAATGGAAGGTAAAGGCACCTGCTTCCCAGTAGGTGGCGCTAGAAACACTCGAGCAAGAAACATCTGCTGTGACTGCCAGTCCCGTGCATCCTGATTAGTTCTGGGAGAGTGAGCTAATTTTGGATCTTAAAGGCCAAATCCTAATGGTGGGGATCCACTGGGAGCACCTTTTTTTTTTTTTTAAGCATTTAAAAATGTAGACTTTAACAAGTATAATCAAGTCAACTTGTGGAAAGACTTGCCAAGATAGTGTGGCCACTTTAAGTTTCTATATTTCACTCTTCCTGCAAAATATGTATCAAGGTGCTTTACTATACAGTTGTTCAACTGCCACCTTGGTTTTGGAAGTCCTTTATTGTAAAACATATTCACACACACACTATACACACACACACACTATACACACACACACTATACACACACACACACTACACACACACACACACATGTACCGCACATGTGTTTCATGTTTTTGGCACACAGTCTACTATGTAATTACCTATTATATTATCCATTTCTATTTATCTATAGTTATAGATCTATCTCTGTCTATACCTATCTCTATATCTATCTAGATTTTCTATCTATAATTATAACAGACATAGTCTATTATGTAATTATCTAATAGTTTATTATACATTATCTATTAGGTAATATCATGCTCTGACTTTCCTGTAATTCACTATGAAGAGCAGGCTGGCCTCAAACTCACAGAGATCCTATGGCCTCTCTCCTTCAGGGTTGGGATGAAAAGTGTTCATCACCATGTCTGACTGCAGAGATGGTCTGTCTATCTGATGACAGGCAGCAGCTATGATGTTAAATCTCTACCTCCATGTGTGTTGGATACATTTCATTTCTTCTTGAGACACAGTTTTCATTTTCTGGATTTCTGAGGTAATGCTTTTATTATTCCTGTGGTGTCTGGCGGGGTCTCTGATACAGAGGAAACCTGAAGACAGACTTTCTTCACAACGAATGCTGTAAGATTATAGAGGAGCTGAAGGGTAGCCTGCTGGTCTCACAGCTTCTGAGACTCAGAGTTCAGGACTCTCTTCTGTCAGGGAAATCTTAGTAATGAACATGGCTTCGCTCCCCAGATGACTGCTGTGGGACACCTTCTGGCTGCCCATCATAACCCCAGGCTCAGGTTGCTTCTGTCTGTCTGCTTTTATTGTGCACCAAATGCCTCCTAGACTGACTGCAAAGATCTACACTTTTGAATACTGTGTGTATTTGGGGTTATGTGTGCTTGGGTGTCATACCATGGTGGGATGAGGGAACAACTTGTGGGGTCAATTCTCTCTCCCACCTTCACATCCAATGGCGGGGGAGGTTCAAGCTCTGGGATGAATCCTCATGGTCCCTGTGATGGCCTTGGCCTGAACTTCTGCTCCTCACCAAGTCTTTTTAAAGGTGACAGTGATTCTTACGAAACTCTCATGAGCTCAGGATGGTTTTTAGTTCTACCAACCTGTATCCTGTGTGACATCTTACATTTTACGTTTTCCTGTTTACATTTAACACTTTCTTAAAGCCATACCCGACTTACAGTCTTAACTGTAAAAACTGCCTATAAATACTTCTATTAAAGGGTCACACACATGAGGCACTGTATTAAAGGGTCACACACATGAGGCACTGTATTAAAGGGTCACACACATGAGGCACTGTATTAAAGGGTCACACACATGAGGCACTGTATTAAAGGGTCACACACATGAGGTACTGTATTAAAGGGTCACACACATGAGGCACTGTATTAAAGGTCACACACATGAGGCACTGTATTAAAGGGTCACACACATGAGGCACTGTATTAAAGGTCACAGCCGTAGGAAGATTGAGAACCATTGACATGAGAGACTTTGTCTCAGACAGACAGACAAATTTGGAATAATTCCAAAACGAGATCTCTTTCTTTCTTTCTTCCTTGTTTCTTTCTTCTTCCTTTCCTTCTTCCCTTCCTCCTTTCCTTTCTTTGCTAAGCCATGTGGCTCAAATGTATTCTTTCTTTAGTTTTTCTTTTTCTTTTTTCTTTTTTAAGATTTATTTATTTATTTTATATATGTATACGAGACACTATTGAGTCTTTAGACACAGCAACAGAGGGCATCAGATCCCATTACAGATGACTGTGAGCCACCATGTGGTTGCTGGGTATTGAACTCAGGACCTCTGGAAGAGCAGTCAGTGCTCTTAACCACTGAGCCATCTCTCCAGCCCTCCTTTGTTTTACAAGACAGGGTTTCTCTGTGTGTAGCTCTGAAACTCCTAGAACTCGCTCTTCAGCTCATGCTGGCATCAAGCTGGGAGACCCACCTGCCCCCGTCTCCCGCAGCCCAGCCTCATTTTTCCCATTAATATGCTGTTGTGTGTTTCATAGGCATGTGTGTAGAAATTATAAAATTCGTCCCCTAGACTTACCATGTCCTTGGGACTTTTTAAATAAGTGGAATGTCCTTTTCTGTGACTTCCACCATACCACGGGGAAGTCCAACTTGTTACTTAAGATTATACCTAAGGGCTAGAGAGATGGCTGAGCAGTTAATAGCTAACTGGCTGCTATTCTAGAGGACCTGAGTTCAATTCCCAGTATAAATACGGTAGCTCACAAAATATGTTAATGTCAATCCCAGGGGCTCTGGTGTCCTCTTCAGAGGCAGCAGATATACACAGGATGGACAAACATACATGCAGAAAAAATACATGCCCATACACATAAAAAAAACAACAACAACAAAAAAAAAAGGATGCTCTCTAAGTCATGAATGGTACAAAGCTGAGGCAGGAACATCACCCTGAGGTTAAGGCCACCCTGTGGTACAGAGCAACAACAGAAAACACCAACAGAAACAACAGGGGAAAAAAAAGAGTCATCTAGGGCTGGAGAGATGGCTCAGCGGTTAATAACACTGACTGTTCTTCCAGAGGTCCTGAGTTCAAATCCCAGCAACCACATGGTGGCTCACAACCATCTGTAATGGGATTTGACACCCTCTTCTGGTGTGTCTGATGACAGCTACAGTGTACTCATATATACAAGGTAAATAAATATTTAATTTAAAAAAGAGTCATGCATAATATGGTGGTACATGCTTGTACTAGCAGCCCCCGGGGACTGGGCCGGAGTATCTTTAGTTTGAGATCAGCCTGTGTGACATAGTTTAAAAACACAAAGCTGGGCACAGTGGATCTCTGTGAGTTCGAGGCCAGCCCGCTCTACATACTGAGTTCTGGAACATCCAGAGCTACATACTAGAGAGAACCTGTCTCAGATATCTACATTTACAAAACCCAAAACAACGGAAGTCAGGTACTGTCTAAACCACCTAACAGTATCTGCTAATGACACCCATGTATTCGTCCACCTTACATTACATAGTTGAGCTACATTTGTCAGGACTCCATAGAGAGAACTTTTACATTATAAGAGAAGACATTTACATTACAACTCATAATAGTAGCAAAATGACAGGCAGACTTAATCTGCCTTCCTCTTTGTTATCATCAAACACAGAACAGACTTGCTCAAACATTCACTCACTACTGGACCACAGTAAGCTTTCCGCCGCTTCCGAAGCTGAGTTCTGAAAGGGCAGGAACAGCTTCCTGTCCTCCATAGCCACTGGTCTGAGCTAGAACTGCTTGATGGAAAAGGCTGGGCTGCTTGAAACCAGTACTGGAAAACAGGAACCACCATGAAGGCGGCAGCGGCTCGGATGAAAAATGCAAACTCCAGACGGCTGTGTGAGTTGCCTCAAGCAGACCTCTCGCTTTGTAGAGACGCTGACCCAGATGCAAAAGGGGCTTGCCTGAAGTGATACTTCTCCAGACCTCAAAGCCTCCCAGTGTCTATGACAGCCCTTTCTGACACTCCATGATGTGCCTGCCATGGGGACAGCACCTTCCACCCTCAGCCCCCCAAGTCTGCTTGGTTTTTCTAAGACTCTGGGAAATGAACAAGTCCTTTTAACTTTGGTTAATCTGCATATATGAGTTTCTGCTTTGTGCTAAGAATAGAAAGGAGATGTCAATCATGCTTTGAGCAAAGCCAAATGTACAGAAAAGGAAGATGAAATGGAATGTATGTCCTCAGACAGGATGCCATGTCACGACTCTGATCTAAAAGCCACCAGACCCATCCATCCTTGTTCGTCCGTCTGTCCATCCATCTATCTTGTGTGCTTTCTGAAGAGGATTCCTATCCTCCCGATATGGCTGGGCGTGTGCTAAGGTATGAACAGCAAAACCTAAAGCCTGGCAATTGGTGACCTCTGACCCGAAGACCTGTCGGTTCAGCTCAAGGGCACAGGAGTGATTTGACAGATTCTACCTCCTCATTCCAGCAAAGCCTGAGGACAGACACACAGCAGTAAGGATCCCTCACTGGCCGTTCATATGGCTACAGGAAGCAGCTGTGGTGCGTGTGGGCTGGCTGAAACAGCTTGGGCCGTGCTGGCAAATGACAAGAGGAGGGAGAGAGGCAAGAAAGTGTGAAAAGGGGTGCTTTTCAGTGATGAGTTCCTGACCTGAGCTGGGGCAGGGTAGGGGTGGAAGCGAGGTCATGAGTGGGTGGGTGGGAGAGAGCGGAAGGTTCGCGTGGTGCTGAAGAAGAATGATGGTCTCTCAGAGACAGACATTCTGAAGTGTGGCCACAGAGGGCTGCCATGAGAGAAAACCAGTCAGACTGAAGATATCACAGTGAGCAGGTGAGGAAGACCAGCGGGGGTGGGGCAGGATACCTCCAGCGAACACCCAAACAGCCACGGATAGTGACAGGAATGGTGCTGAGTGACTGCGAGCCCCAAGTGAGGGCATGACAGGAGAAAGGGTAAGTGGCCAGTCTACAGACAGCTCATGGGCATGTTATTCTAGCCAAAATATCTGAACTGCACTTCCTGAAATCTGTAAGGAGTAGATCTGATCATCGAAGACAGAAACTCTCTGACAAGGCTAGATTCCATCACCAGGAGTCAGTCTTTCTGTCTCACACTCAGGTCTTATGTTAAGGAACATTGTCTTTCTTCCTGTCTGTGGTAGACTGCACCATGGTCTACTCCCATCCCTCGTGTGCCCTTGCCGGCGTGACACTGACAACTGTGACACAGCCACCATATCATTAGGAAGATCAAGTCACATTAATCTTGGGGGATGGGTGTGCAGCCGGGGTGACAGCCTCAAGTGAGCTCCTAACCAAAAGCCAACGCCAGCAGCCAAACATGGAAGGAACATCTTCAGATGTTTGTAAGCCAGCTCTGGTCTTTGCTGGAAGCCCAAGACAATGACTTGCCTGTAGAGAAAATTTCTTATAAGCACTGCCTGTCAATAAAAAGCCAATGGCCAATGAGCTGAGACAGGAAATAGGAGGTGGGACCCTGACAGGAAGAGAGAGAGAGAGTTCTGGGAAATAGCATGAATAAAAGGAAATGGGGCGGGAAGAGGAGTGAACTGAGGAGACCGGACATAAACCAGCAGGTAGATGAACCCGGAGAGATACTGAGAGAGAGAATCGGCCAGGACTGAAGAGAAGTAACTAACCACAATGTAGACATAGGAGAGTTTGCATGGGTTAAATAAGTTACAGGCTAAACAGGGAATGAGCCAAAGCTTATGGCCTAGACAGTTAATAATGAACAATTCATCTCAGAGTCGTCATTCCAGGAGCAGGACTGGGAAGGAAACCAGAATTTAATATATTTTAACATTCGTCCGTCCTGACTGACAGAAACAACGAGACAATGAATGCTGCATTGGAATGATTTGTTACATAGCAATAGCTCCAGTAATTGCTCCAGTGTGTTTTCACCTCTCAGCACTGACTGACAACTCCCTGTGGAGACCATTCTCCTTCCATCTTCCCCTCTGCACACTGTTTCTAAATGCCTTCGAGAGGGCGTGCATCAGGAGCACGGATCCTTGTGATCGCTTTTGGATGGGGGTGGGGGGGAACAAAATATAGGGCTTCGGTGATCACCTAAGTGCTTAAGGACCCGAGTTAACCCCAGAATCAGCTCCAGGAAGATGCAGAAAGAGCTGCTTGGAGCTCACTGGCCAGCAAGCAGAGACAACTTGTTAAGTTCCAGGCCAGTGAGAGACCTCACAAAACAAGAAGGATGGAGCCAAAGGAACAACAGCTGAGCTTATCCTGTGGCTTTCGTGTGCATGTGCATACACACAAACTGGAATTTTTTAGTCCAAGTCTTCTTCTGGTTAAAAGAAAACTAGAACCAGACGATGAGACAGACCTACAATATCAATGTTTACAGGGTTGTGGAAAGGCCATGATCATGGGTATCCAGTGGGCCAGCAGAGGTTTTGCAGTGGTGTGGCAGGGCTCTAACCTTAAAGAGTCAGGATTAAATAATGCAAGGAGATACCGGAGAAGGTGACACAGAAACAGACTTCTGCTTCCTATGCTTGGGACACAAGCTAGACATATTTACACAATAGTACACAGATCCTAAGAGGTTCTTAGCTCTCACAGTTGGGGGTGTGAGTCAAAGATATATATAAACTTAAGGGGATTGTTTTTGGAAAGTCTGTTAGATGCTGTTTTTCTGGGGCAAACATGTTAAGGAATATTTTACTGAAGCAGACACAGGAGGGAGGATGTTCAGCTAAAGCAAGCAGAAAGGACACATGAAAGATTCATTGCTAATGACACACGTGTATTCGTCCACCTTACATTACATAGTTAAGCTACATTGGTCAGGACTCCATAGAGAAAGCTTCTGGTGGTGTGCTGCATTTTCTTGCCGCTTCAGCGGACTCAGGCTGACTTGCACAGTGATGTGAGCTGAGGCAGACGTACATGCTAAGGCAAGACACGTGTTTGCGCTAAGACCAGTGGAGGGCACGTGATGTTTGGAGGGAGCATAGGAAGGACTCCGTGGGCAGTGACGGACACTGGGCTTGGCTTGCTGCTAGAGCGAGCTGGGCAATGCTGGTCTCTGGTCTTTGCTGATCTCCATTAGCAGAACTTCTCCTGGTCCCTCCTGCTGACTCCTGCCAAGGCTGAGGCCTGGCTGTCTCTCTTAGGTAGTGCAACTGCCGCTGATTCAGGTTTGCTGTCCTGACTCTACTGAACCGGACTGCTGGTATACCCATGAAGTATTTGCAAGTGGATCAAGCTGCGGCTGCCGCTGCTGACGTGTGAAGTGAACTGCCAATTTCCAGACAACACAGACAAGAGTTGCTCCGAAGAACCTTCCTAAACACATCCATTTCCATTCCCCCCACCCCCCATATCCTTCCTTTTCCACTACCTCTGGTGGCTACAAGGAAGGTTAAGGCATTTTAGGAACCATCATTAGAAATTGGTTTTGAAAAAAAATGAAAGTTACAGACCTAAGGAACAGTAACTTGCTTCTTATGAATTCTTAAGTCAAAAAAATGGGCCACAGTAAAATACTGTGTGCCTTCTCTTTGTGTGTGTTTATAGCATTGTCCTGGTACACATATGCTGTGCATCTCCTGCCCACTCACCACAGACTTCGATTTCCCCATTTGTAAGACAGAGCTAATACAGGCATCTACTTGGCACACATTTAGCTTGCTTTGATTATTACATACGTGCATGCACACACATATGTGGTAAGAGGAGGGTGTCGGAGCATGGCCAGCTTCATTTAAGAATAGGATATTTCTGTTCTGTTTCCTGCTTCCCACTCTACATTATTTAAACATTGGAAAGAATGGGTTTTAAACTGTATGGAGTCATCAATTCCTTTGAGAATGCTGAAAGAGCTATAGACTTTCTCTCTAGTACAGTGCACATGCACACACAGAAGGTCCCCAGAGCTTCCTAAGACCAGCTGCACCTCCCTTGTTAAAGATCCCTGGCCTGGGGCTGGAGAGATGGCTCAGTGGTTAAGAGCACCGACTGCTCTTCCAGAGGTTCTGAGTTCAAATCCCAGCAACCACATGGTGGCTCACAACCATTTGTAAAGGGATCTGGTGCCCTCTTCTGGTGTGTCTGAAGACAGCTACAGTGTACTCATATATAATAAATAATCTTTAAGAAAGAAGATTCCTGGCCTGCAGGCTGGAGAAGAAAGACTTCCTATCCAATGAAATATCACAGAGCATGCTGCCCTCCCCTGATGCCAAAATTCACTGGTGGAATGCTGCAGTCACATCACCTGGCATTGGGTAGGGGGCCAGTCAGGAGTATACTGGCTGATTTCCACTTACAGCAATGCAGCAAAGGCCACCTGCAACTGTTACAACCCCTCCATTTTCTGTCAGGACATACAACAAACACTCAAAGGTAGAGATGCTTAACTCAGTGTGGGGAACCCAACAGCCTTCAGAAATAGTGGGGAAGTGAAGCATTCAAGAAAGCAGGACTCGTTCCTAATGACAACCTCCAAAGGGGGGCCAAGTGGGGCTACAGAGGCCAGGTGAGCACCCCTGGGTTTTGGTGGGTATCAGAAGTCATAATCAGCGATAGCTGTTAACCAGGAGCATCTTGTTTCCCATCGGCAGACTTAAAAAACCAAAGATTTTTATTTTGTGAGTCCTTTCTTTGAACCAATATGTGGGCACCACATGTGTGTCTGGTGCCAACGGAGGTCAAAGGGCAGTCGGATGCCCTAAAACTGGAGTTACAGATGGTTGTGAGCCACTGTGTGGGTACTGGAAACCAAACCTGGGTCTTCTGCAAAAGCAACAAGTGCCCCCAACCACTGAGCCATCTCGCCACCCACCCACCTTTAAACATTTTTTGAGGTAATAACTCAGTATGTAGCAAGACTGTCTTCAGCTCAAATTTACCAATCTCCTGCCTCAGATTCAACAAGTGGTGGTGGTGGCACATATCTTTAACTCAGGAGGCAGAGGCAGGGGGATCTCTGAGTTGGAGGCCAAGGCTACACAGAGAAACCCTTTCTGGAATAAAAAGTATATATTTTCATATTCAGCCCAGGTCTACAATTGTATGTTTTGAAATTGAATTTTATTTTTATGTGCACAGGTATCTTTTGCCTGCCTGTTTGTCTGCGTACAACATGTATGCCTCTCAAGTTCTCAGCTTCCTCAAAGCAAGGGTTGTTCAGGGATTAAGAAGCACTCAATCGGTAGAGTACTCACTTAACCTGGCCATATGACACAGTTTCTTTTCTTTTCTTTTTTTGAGATTTATTTATTTAATTATATATAAGTACAGTGTAGCTGTCTTCAGACACACCAGCAGAGGGCAGCAGATCTCATTACAGATGGTTGTGAGGCACCATGTGGCTGCTGGGAATTGAACTCAGGACCTCTGGAAGAGCAGTCGGTGCTCTTAACCACTGAGCCATCATCTCTCCAGCCCATGAGACAGTTTCAAAACAAGTAAGCAAAGAACAGAACAGCCAGGATGTGGTATACATTCCTGTGATTCCAGTGTGCCAGGCACACACACACACAACTAATCCCAGCACTCGGGAGACAGAGGTAGGCAGAGCTCTTTGAGTTTGGGGACAGCCTGGTTTTGTTTTATTTCTTTGTTTGCTTTGGTTTTTCATGATAGGTTTTCACTGTGCGGCTCTGGCTGTCCTGGGACTTGCTCTGTAGAGCAGACTAGCCTTGGACTCAGATCCATGCCTCACCACCACTCAGCATAGACCAGCTTGGTTTAAGTAGCAGGTTCAGGGCCAGTTGGAGCTATATAATAAGACTCTCCCCAGAAACAAATATAAATATTTTTTAAAAAGCCAGGTGGTGATGGTGTAAACATTTACTCCTAGCACTCAGAAGACAGAGGTGGATTTCTTGAGTTCACAGCCGCCTGGTCTACAGATTGAGTTCCAGGGCAGCCAGGGCTACACAGAGAAACCGGTAGTGGACAATGAGTAAGGCAGCATCCTTTTCCAGAGATATCTAGCTGCTGTTGAGCTCTGAGATCCAGATGTAGAACAGATACATAGGTGATAAGGTGATGCCTTCCAACTGTGACACCCCAGGATTACTGGGTCGTGAGACAAAGGCAGTGAAGCTGGTTGTTGACTTGGGGGAATATTCTGTGATATTTGGTTATTTTTTCTTCTTTTCTTTAAAACGTTTAATTTTGAGACAGAGTCTCATATATAGCCCAGGCTGGCCTTGAACTTGTACAGCTGAGAAGACTTTGAACTTTTCGAATTCTGCCTCTACCACCGGGGCTGAGCTCACTGGCCACCATGATTGGTCTTATGCAGTACTGAGGATGGACCTGAGACCTCGTTTACACTAGACGGGCATTTTACCAACTGAGCCTCATCCTCACCCATTTGTTTTCGTAGAATTTTCAGCTTGTCTTATTCAAGGAGACCACTGGCTGAATGCCATTTGCTGAAGACTGACCAGAGGAACACACGTTTTTAGTAATGGTGCCCAGCGCCCAGTAACGAAAGCCCAGCGCTCACGAGGGAGAATACAGTGAACCACGGGCCATCGGCGACCACAGAGGAGCTGGGGAGGGCAACAGAAAGGGAGAAATAGTGCCAACAGAAAGCAGCTTAAGCTCCTGCAGGCTAGTTGGAGCTTTGTTGATAAGCTGCTTGGAACGAAGACCCAAGGACCACGGGCAGCGGAACATGCCTCGCCTAAGGGCTTGAGAGAATCGTGGAGCCAGTAGCTCAAACCAGAGAACACGGAGGCAGAATCTGTATTTAACAAGCTCCCCGGTGATTGGTATGCACAGACCTGAGCGATGATGCGATGCTACACACTGAAAAAAGAGCGAGGGAGAAAGCTGCTGGAGTCTGGTCGCCATGGGGACGGCCCAGCTGTGCTTGCAGCCCAGCTGCTCCAATTACGTCTGTCTCTTTAGCTAGTCTGGGTGGGAATAGATTTGCATAAGGAGGCCTGCAGTAATGGGGCTCGTGGGCACAGGTATTCGTCTGATACCTAATTAAGCCGTCTTGGTTAAGTCATCTCCAGAATGGCAGTTATTATTTTAGGAAGCAACAGAAAGGATGATAATGAAAAGTAACATCCTAGGTGGGAATTTTTACTTCATTCCAGCACTAGGGAAGGAAAGGCGCCTTGGGACTTTTCTGTAGAGGTAGCGTTTTGCTAACATTTCCCAGATCCGGTGGTCTAAACGCTCCTCAGCACTTTCCTCTGCTGTCTGGTTGTGCTTATGACGTCATCCCGATACTGCGTGGGCGGGTCCCACTCTCCCCAATCCCTTTTCATTCCACTGAGCCCTTTCTGATTTTTGACTCTGACTCATAGTGGGGGAGGGTGTTGCTTCCAGATATGACTTGACATCCACAGCAGGAAGAGCTGAGCTGAGCCGCAGGTCACTTTCAGATGAGAGGGCAGTTCTCCATGGTTAACCCCACATAAGGCATTTTCATGACAGTGTTTTTCCATCTTAGATTCTCATCAGTACGGGGATTTGCCCTTAGGTAGGAAGGTCACCCTGCAGTTGCCTTCTGCTCAGTTGTGGCCTCCAGGTCTGATCTTCTCCAGAGACTGTTAGGTCCCTGGTGTCACGGTGTTTTCCTTCCATCCTTTACAGTCTTTGATGCTTATGGAAAACCCCTTGTCTATGGCCTGGCTTAGTGCTGTTCCTTGACCCATCTAGCACTCTGACATCCTGCCCTTGGATCTGACGAAACACTAGCGGTGGGCCACTCCACCTTCTTTGTCCCCACTTCTAAAAGAACCAGGAGAAAATTCATAGAAGCCCTGACTGAGGCTACACACATTTGGGGTCTTCATCAGTTGGATTCCCATGACCACTTCAGTTCTCAAGTTAATTCCCTCTCCCTTAAAACCTCTCTACCTTGAGTGGTACCCAGCCTCTCGGAGACACCTTCTCTCCTCTACCCTGCCTCTTCCATTTCTCATAGGCTGATGAGGATGACCTCTCCCACCCCCAGGCCTCGAGGGTTCTTCGTTCAGGTTACCTTAGCTAATAATGGCTCACAGGCCATAATCACTTCCTGTCAACCCTCCATGTTCACAAACTAGCTTCTTCCCTGTCATGCTGTCAGGTGAGGTTAGCCGGACACATCTCCTCCTGCTCTCTGCCCGACCACCTTCCCAGCACCCTGTGCAAGGGTCTTTCTCATGCCTAAAGTATTAGTGGCAGTCTCCTCGGGCTCCCTTGAGTTTGCTCTCCGCAGTCTGTTTCCTTCTGAACCCACAGGGTTTGCTCTACAACGTGCACATGCTGTTCTGAATCTCTACCCTTCTCTCTCCTAAGACCATACTCAACTGCTCAGCCGCTTGTCACTTGCTTGACCCAGACACCGTACATTCAGCCTCATCTCACATTCTAGGGCTAAACCCAGTGCTCTCTTAGTTCCTCTCCGTGCTTGTCCCTGCACTTGCAGTCCCGTTTCATTCTTCCCCACTTTGTCCCCCTCCACCACCACCTCTTCTACCATATCTTCATTTCTACTGTCCAGGGGCCACATGAGAAAAACCTCAAGTGTTGTTCCATCTTGGTCTGTTTGGTTTGTGGGTATCATCTTTTCTCTGTGTAGCTCTGGTTGTCCTAGAACTTACTCTGTAGACCAGGCTGGGATCAAATTCATAAAGATCTGCCTGCCTCTGCCTTCCAAGTTCTGGGATCAAAGGTGTGCCGTCACCACCTCCCCCAAACCCAGCTCATCTTGGTTTTTTGAGACAGGGTCTCTCACTGGTCTGAAATTTGCAGATTTGGCTCGGCTGGCTGGCCAGAGAGTTCCAGGATCTACCTTCTCAGTGTGAGGATTTATAGGCATGCTCTACCAATACACAGCTTTTGGTATGTGGGTTGTGGGGCTGGAACCCAGGTCTGCAAGCATTCCATTGAGGTAAATCTCCAGCCCCAGCCACCTAATTTTACCACCTAAATATAAAATTCCCTTCTTTCAGCTGACCCCTGCCTTAGTTCCTCCTTAATTCTCTCCTGGACATTAAGTAGCTTCTCAACTGGTCTCTGTCTCCAGTGAAGCCCCACCCTTACACTTGGTGAGATGGTATTTCTAAGCTGACAACTGTGTGAGGTCCGTCTCCTGGATTTAAAACACTCCAAAGACCTCCATGAGGTCTAATGTGCAAGCAGAGCACAGTTCGCTGGTGCCGACCCTGGAAGAGCATGAGCCAGCAAATGAACAGCTTAAAATTTCCACTCTATGGGGCCGGAAAGACAGCTCAGCAGTTAAGAGCACTGATTGCTCTTCCAGAGGATCCTGGTTTAATTCCCAATACCCACATGGCAGTAATTCTAGTACATCTGTCTGTAATTCTGGTTCCAAGGGAGCTGACACCTCCACATAAGACATACATGCAGGCAAAACATCAATGCACATAAAATAAAAATAAATTATATATTTTTAAAAACTTGCCACTCAAGTCCTCACCTTGCACAACTTATAAGTCCACCCCACCCTACTTCAACATTCCACGATTTGGTTACTCCGCTCTATTTGTAGATTAGCCTTGTTAGATTCCTCTACTCCCTGGGAGCTTCCCCAGTGCTCTGGCCAAGTCTTAGCAAGGTAGCATGGAAGTCAGTGGGTACCGTATGAACCTGAGATTGCTCTGGAAACTAAGTCAGCTTCTGCTGTATCGTTCCAAGCCCGTTATCCCTCAGCCTCTTTGGAATAAAGGGCCCGTAGAAGCTCTATATACCCTTGTTGGACCTGTGGGAGGGGGAGGCGTGAGGTAAACCAGCTCTCTGTGGGTAGTGGCCAGAGCTCTAGCAAATAACTTCCATTATGACAAACTTATGTGACGTGAGCCTGCAATCTTCACAGGAAGTACATGGAGCCTGGCCGAGTGCTTACTTCTGAGCAAGCTTCCTGCCAAATTTCCAGCAGGCTGGCTTATGTTCCCCAGTCTTGCAGCAGTGGGTGACGTGTTTTCTAGCAGGGAACACGGGTAGCTTGCAGTTATTTTGGGGGCTCACAAAACTGTTCTTGGATCATTTTGTGGAGACGTCCTCAGAAACGTGTCTCCTCAGGAAGTATTGCTGCCGTCAGGGCAGGTCCCTGGGTCCTCAGTGACTTTGCAAGGACCTGTCCTAGAACAAGCAGCTCTAATGCCATGGGTCATCATATATATATATATATATATATATATATATATATATATATATGTGTGTGTGTGTGTGTGTGTGTGTATATATATATACTACACACACACACACACACACACACACACACACATATGCCTTTACCCATCTTGCTAGCCTTTTCCCTATCATCTATCTACCCACCACCTACCTATCTAGATACAGGCTTTTGCTATGTATTTGGGGTTGCCCTTGAACATGCTCTGTATCAAACTTGCAGTAACCCTCCTGCCTCAGCTTCTAGAGTGTTGGGGTTACTGTTGAATACCATCAAGCCTGGCTTTAGTGCCATGTACTAACACGTACTTTATTTTTGTGTGTATTTTTTTTCCTGCATGCATGCCCATGGGTCAGATCCATGCACTGTCCGCATGTATGTCTGCCCATCATATCTGTGTAGTGCCTGCAAGGGCCAGAAAGGGGCAACAGATTTCCTGAAACCAGAGCTACCGCCAGCTGTGAGCCACCACTTGGGTGCTGAGAATTGAACCTGGGTCCTCTGGAAGAGCATCCAGTGCTCTTATCCACTGAGCCATCTCCTCAGCCTTAACTTCTCTTGATTGAGGACATAGCCTGGGCCACACACACTGTTGTACGTTCCCAAGGTAGGCAGAACTTAGCCAGATTGTTCAACATTACTCCCCTAGGTTTGACACAGTATCTGGCACATAGTAGGTGACTGTTATCACCAGGAGATGGAAACCGGAAAAGGAAGTAATAGGAGCTGGAGGTGCTTGCCTCCAGATCTGCAGGGTTGAGGGTGGCAGCTGACACATGCTCTAGTTTCTAGTCTCAAAGTGGACCAGTGTGTTCGCCAGCTCTATCCTGTGTCTGAGCACCCAGGCCCAAATCCTGACATGAGCTGATGGTCCAGTGAAGGCCTTGGCGTGCACTGGATCAAGTAGAAACTGTAGCTGCTCGACCCTGAGCCATTCACCGATGCTTCTCTGGTGGCATTTGGGGGCTATTGATTTTCTTGGTGCGGCACCAAACTACTTCAGCTCACCTGCTAGCTCAGATCCAAAGTGCAGCCAAGATGAACCCGGCAAAATAAAATAAAACACTCAACCCCACCTGAAATTCCTCAACAGGAAAACACTGTTGCTCTCCCCAGAAGCTGCCTTCTACCCAGCAAGACAGCCATAGATTGCCATTACCGTGAGAGAGGAGAAAAGATAAGAAAATCTTTGTTTAGACCCAGATGGCTTAGCTCTCAGGAGCTCCTGAATCCCTAGTGTTCTTTCCTAAGATTTCCAGACACAGACCACCAGATCGGAACATTTGGCCACATTCCATGTGGTCTTTGGGGTCAGAGTTTTAGCAATGGGACAGGATGTCAGAGTTCAGCTCTTCAGATTTTCCATACCTGGTTGTCAAGGACCAGAATTCTCCCGGCTGGCTTGAAGGCATGGCTGCATTAACGGACCGTTTAAAACAGTGGCGAGGAGCCCCCATAGTGGTGCACACCCCTAATCCTAGCACTCAGGTGGCGGAGGCAGGAGGATTTCTGTGCGTTTGAGGTCAGACTGGTCTACACAGTGAGACCCCCTTCTTGGAACAACTCCCCCCCCAACACACATACCAAAATAGCTGCAAGGGAGGTTAGAGTGGAGAGGCCTCGGGGAAGAGAGCTGTTTCTAAGACATACAGGTTAATTCTCAGTTGTTTCCACTTTTGTATTTAGCATAGATTAATTTTTCTTTTTAAAAACATTTTTATGCTGGGCATGGTACCTATATTATTTTTTAAAAATTTATCTATTACTATGTATATAGTATTCTGTCCACATGAGTTTCTGCACACCAGATCTCATTACAGATTGTGAGCTACCATGTGGTTGCTGGGAATTGAACTCAAGACCTCTGGAAGAGCAGCCAGTGTTCTTAACCTCTGAGCCTTCTATCTCCCCAGTCCTATTTTACTTATTTTAACATTTTATTTTGTGTGTGCCTTTGTGTGTATAGGAGCCCATGAGCACACACAGGTGTGGCTGAGTGTGTGGACCCCACATGTAGAGATCAGAGGATAGTTGTGGGAGCTGATTTTCTTCTTCTACCACATGGAACCCAGGGACTGAACTCAGGCCCTCAAGCTGGGGGTAGGTGCCTCTTACCTGTATGGCATCTCACCAGCCCTAGGTTAGTTTCTCTAGTGTGGGAAGCCACCGCATTTGCCATTATGAGATGGCGCCCAGCTCGAAGGGAGGTTGGCCAGTTTTGAGATAAACAACCTAAGTGCTCATGTGAATATGCCTGTTTTGCTGACTCATGCTGACTAGTTCTCTAGTCCCGGGTATGCTAATTAGGGCGCACAGAATGCACCAATCAGGTAGCGACACATTCCTCCTAAGCATATATAAGGAGAGTTGATTTCTGGGCTGGGGTCTTTTGCAACTGCAATCAAACTGGCAATAAACACCTGTAGAAGGATCCTGTTGTGGTGCGTCTTTCTTGCCGGCGAGATAGGCGATCGCTACACTCTAGCTTTAAACCAAAGATATTAAACCCTTCTTTGTTTTACAACTATCCTGATAGATGTCTGAGGAACATCTTTAGTGGTGGAGGGACACAGAGAGGGATCTGAACCGGTAAGAAACTCCGAAAGGCACCAGACTGCAAGGGGAGGTCTTGTTCCCCAATTGGTTCAAGGGGGCGGGGCAAAATGCTTGGTGGAAGGTACGGGTGGGACTTCCGGGTCCTAAGAGGAAAAGAAGACCTGTGGAAAGAGAGGAGCTTTTTTTCCCCCTGCCATGTTTTGGAACGAGGTGGCTGCAATCATGTAAGGCCTCGGGCAGCTAAGGCCTGTGGTCTCCAATACAGGCGGGCAGATGGCCAAAGATGTTGGCAGGGGCTATCTGATACAAACCACTAAATTTAGGGCAGAGAGAAAGGAGATAATAAATTGATAAAAGCACACATTTCCAAATGGGAAGCATTTGCGCCCAGCAATTGTACTAGCAGGCAAGTTCTAAAATAAAAAACCGAGTGTCTTTTATCTGCAGATTCAATGGAGCAGACTGGTAGCTCGACCCCTCCCGGAGCAAAGGCGGCTAGAGAGAGGGGCTGGGTTGGGGTTGATTGAGATCAATCCCGGAGCTAAGATGGGTGGGACAAAATGGAGCCGGGAGGGGTTAAAGTGCCCCAGCTCCTGGGCAAGATGGTAGTGTGTTTTTGAAACTGCATGCAACACCAGACCTTACCAAAATCATGCACGGGAAACAAAGCTGCATTGGAGAAGGTTGGGAAGGACGGGCAAGGAGAAAGTATGAGTCTTGAAGGGTGAGAGGGGGTTTAGGAGGCAAAGCTGGTATTTACTGTCTCCATAGGATGGGGTTGGGATTCAGTCTGGTGAGATGAGAGCAGGCGCGGCAGAGCGGCTGAAAAAGCGCCTAGTGTCTGAGCTGGGTAGCAATGTGAAAAGGGTGTGGGTGTGGGTTCTTTGTTTTAAGATGAAGTCTTGTGTAGCCTGGGCTAATCTCAAACTTCCTGTGTGGCCAAGTGTAACCAAGAACAGACTTACCCTGCCTGCATCTCCTGAGTGCTGGGATTAGAGGTGTGTACCACTACCATATACAGTTCCGGGAACAAACTCCAAGCTTTCATACATGCTAGACAAGTAATCTACATGCCCAGACCCTACAAAAATATTTTAAAGGAGTATCTATTGAAATAAGATTTGCATTTTAGATGCATTTAGGAACCAGATGGAGAATAAATCTTTTTTTTTTTTTTTAAGTGTCAGAACTATATATTTTTAAAATTAGATACCCTCCGTATTTATATTCCCTTCTCCTACCCCACTCCTCTCCCCCCTCCCCCTCCACTTGTCTCCACAAAGGTGCACTTGTTCCTGATCACCCTCTCCACCCCAGTGCCTTGGCATTCCTCTATACTGGGAAAATGTGCCCTCACTGACCAAAGGCCTCTTCTCACATTGATGCCAGACACTGCTATCTTTTGTTACATATGCAACTGGAGCCATAGGTCTCTCAATGTGTGCTGGATGGTTGGTGTTTTAGTCCATGGGAGTTGTGGAGGGTTTGGTTGGTTGATAATGTTGTTCTTCCCATGAAGTTGCAACTCCTTCAGCTCCTTCAGTCCTTTCTCCAGCGCATTCATTGGGGTCCCCATGTTCAGTCCGATGGTTAGCTGATAGCATGCTCAGCTGTATCTATATGACTCTGGTGGAACCCCTGAGAAGGCATTCCTATCTGGTTCCTGCCAATAAATACTTCTTGGCATCAGCAATAGTGCTTGGGTTTGGTGGCTGCAAATGGGGTGAATCCCAAGGTGAGGCAGCCTCTGAATGATCTTTTCAATCCCTGTTCCTCTATTTGACCTTGTATTTCCTCCCGTGAGTGAAACTTTAAGTTTTATTTTCACTTGTCCATTCATTTATCGATCAAAACTTACATTTCACACTGTAAGCTAGGCCCTGATTAGAGAAAAAAAAAAAAGTCACCTAAACCCAGAGAGTACTGACAGAGTCCTATAACCAATTGAAAGACTAAAAAGACTTGAATATTGGAGGCTAGAAATCAGCAGGACTTAATGACTAAGGATGGAGAGGGTGCCTTGGAGGCTGGAAGGAAAGAGAAACGGTCTGTGGATGCTTGAAACAAACACCAGGACCTTGGGTATTATTTTAGGGTTAGATGAAGTCTGGAGGAATTGCCTGTGAGAATTCCAGAAAGATTAAGCCCCCGACTCTTGGTGTTCACTGGCAACATCTCAGAAACAAGAGGCAACCTTGGAATTGTTTTCTTTCTTGGGAAAGGCAGATCTACCCTAGAGGAGTAATTAAATCACTGACCGGATTGTAGGCTGAATGGAAAGAGAAATAAAATAAAAACATCTAGCTAATGGCTGGGCAGGGGCACAGAGGCAGGACTTTTAAGATTCTCAGGCAAGAAATGAAGAAGAGGGAGAAGAGGGGAGTTCTTCATGAGGAGGGTGAAGAACGGACCATGCCATGAAGAAGCAGGAGGGTGGGGTGGTTGAAATGTAGGTGCAAGGGAAACTGATCCCATGGGAGGGCTACCCGGAAGGAAACAGGGAAGCAAAGATAAAATAGAGATTTAGAAAATGTTAACTCAGGAATAACAGAGACTGTGTGCTAGCTGTGAGAGGCTTGGAAATTGAGCTAGTTGAATCATATTAAATATGGAGATTGTGCAGGTCTTTCACTAATGAATCCAGAGCTGTGGGCGGGTGCAGAGCAGTGTGCCCACCCGGAGCATAGAGTGGACCTTAATGATTAACTGCTACAGGTCGAGCTGTGCCTCCCTCAACAGCCTTGCTGTAAGTCTTTCCTACCAGAACGCTAATTTGGGCAAAGTGACGCTGCTTTCATGCAATTTTAGAAAAAGCTTTCCAAGAGTCCTTGTAGCAAGAACAGCAGGTGAATGCAGATGGGGTATAGGACTCAGCAGACTGGGTAAAATTTTTAAAAAATAAGAGGTATATTATCTTAAGGAGAGGAGTTTTAAACTTACAAAACCCCCTAATGTTACTGAAAGGAGATGAGGCGGCCAAAGCATCCATTTCTGCTTTCTTAGTTCCTTAGAAACTATTCAGCTAGCAACTCAGTTGTACCTGGTGATGTAGCCTCCTCCCTCCATTCTGTGAAAAAGGCATGCGAACCAAGGATTTCCAACTCCAGGAGCCAATTCATCTCTGGCTTACACTTTCTCACATGCTCTCTGGCTTGCTAGCTGAATAGCGTACCAGTTTTCTCTTGTTGGGGAACAGGGCACTAGAATCAGGTTCTAAAGTGGAACACCCAACCAAATCCAGATACTGGAGTCAGGAAGATGGCTCAGTAGTTAAAGAGCTTGCTATGCAAGTCTGAGAACCCATGTTTGGACCCTCACTCCCGTGTAAATGCTGGGCAGAGGAGATATAGCCTCCCCGCAATTCTGTCCTCAGGAGGAGACAGAAGATGCTCTGTGAGAGCTGGCCAGGGTGATTAGCATAATCCGAAAGCTCTAGGTTTGATTGAGACTGTCTCAACCATAAATAAGGCATCAACTTAAGGCTTCCTCGTGCATGTATGTTATTGTGCATACCCACACATGTAAGAACATGTATACAGACATGTATGCACATCAAAAAAAAAGTTTGATATGGAAGTTTTCTGAACACTGAGCTGTTTGTTTGTTTTTGGGTTTTTGAGACATGGTTTCTTGGTATAGCCCTGGCTGTCCTGGAACTCACTCTGTAGACCAGGCAGGCCTCGAACTCAGGGTTCCACCTGCTTCTGGGATTAAAGGCCTGTGCCACCACCGCCTGGATATTCTGAACAAAGTTAATATTATCTGTCCTTTCTTGCAAATGGCCCCTAGGAGTTTCTTTTCAGGGCTAGATCTGACTACAGTACACAAAGCAAACCCCTCAAGTGGACCAACCTACAGTGCCCTGAAGACAGCAGACCTCAATGTCCTACCGAAGAGTAAACGTTTCATGAGCAGCTAGGGTTTGGGGTTTGTTTGTTTTAAGAAGCTAAAAACAATTGTTTGAGGGAAACAGCAAAACTAATGCCAACATGCAATCGATTGCTGGCCCCGGGTGTGGGTTGAAAGGAGCTCTCAGCCTCACAGACGCCTTCTGCAAGGGCAGCCTGCCAAGGTGTAAGAAAGAGGTTGCCAAGACCAACGGCTGTGAGTTCAGAAGGGCCAAACATGTCATCGCGTGGAACAGTTTTGACAGCCAGGCAACAGACTTTATCCAAAATATTTGTCTTACTTAATGTATGTTCTTTCCTTAGATTTTCTTACTCTCTGTTGACCCCGGGGTCTTATGTTACCTAGGCTGATCTTGAACTCCTGAGTTCGAGTGATCCTCCTGCCTCAGCCTCCCAAGTGCAGGGATTAAAGACGTGTGCCACCGCCACCTGCTTTGGTTTTTATTTATTATTTTTCAAGTGGAGAGCGAAGATGCCAGAATTTTGTAGCCAAACAATGAACACATAAGCGAAATTGCTCGTTTGTGTTATAAAACTCCAGCTGGTAACAACTCTCTATGGTGAAAACAAGGGTAACTTTAAATCATCTTGTTGGGCCCCAGTGAAGGCTGTGCATGTCCCTACTGCTGCAGAGACTTGGGAAGAAGGAGACAGGACAGGGGAAGAGGATAGAGACACCAAACCCCAGAGGCTGTTGTCTTCTATGCTTTATTGAACAAAAAGAGCTGAAGACATTTTATTATGTCCCCTACAATTGTCAAAAGGAGTAAAATAGGGGTCCCAGGGCGCCTGGGGTAAAGGTTAACGTGGGAGCCTAGAGTGTACAGGGAATCATCCCATCCGGCCACACTTGCCTGGGTTCCTCTACACCACAGTGTGCCAGTCTAAGCAACCGCTGTCCGGTGAGTAAGCAGGAAACACGCAGACACAGAACACCCACCGGGAAAAACAGTAGCCAGCCACCGTATTACTGTTGCGGTAAAATTCAAAGCGCGACTGTCTCAGCACACCAGGTCTCTTGTCTTCTGAAAAATTGTTTACCATGTCTAACCAGAGTGAAAGCGACCCCAAAGTTTAGATCTGCATCAGCATCTTCCTTCGACACAGTTTAGATAAAGAGTTGAAACCTAAATGCAAGCATAAACTACTAGCCACAAAACGGGAAGGACTGTGGTGGGAACTGTCTTGCTTGTTAGACCCCTGAAGAGCCCTCTGAGGGTTGACCTGTGGTTGAGCAATTGAAACCATAGGCACTATAATCAGAGGCTGCAGAGATGGCTCGGAGAGATGGCTGCCCTTCCAGATGACCCACAGTCAGTTCCCAGCTTAATATTACAACCATCTGTGACTCTTGAGAGCACACACACACACACACACACACAAATAATAATTAAAAATTGTAACAACAAAAAGCCAGGTGGTGGTGGCACACGCCTTTATTCTAGCACTTGGGAGGCAGAAACAGATGGATCTTTTGAGTTTGAGGCTAGCCTGATCTACATAGTAAGTTCCAGGACAGCCAGGGCAACAGAGAAAAACCTTGTCTAGAAAAAATAAAAATAACAATTTTTTTGAAAAATTATAATAAGATTAAATACCTGAGACAAATCCACAACATTCAAGGAATGCATATGATCCTATGGAAGTTTGATGTTAAAAATATTGTCTTAACATCTCTCAAACCCCAACCTACTATTGATTCTTCTGCACAAGCCACCGTTCAGATACTGCTTGGTTATCAGATAAGGAGTACTTAGTGCTGGGTTTATCACCTCTACAGGGATGGAAATAAGAGATACACTTGTAGAGATTAACAACGGTCCTAGAAAGAGAGATTTGAAAAAGTAAACACACAAGCCGGGTTTGAAGGTAGAAATGAGACGATCTGAAGGGTAAGAAAAATAATTTATAGAGTAAAAGATATTCATAACCAAGGACTTGGGAGGCAGAGGCAGGTGGATCTCTGAATTAAAGACCAGCCTGGTCTACAGAGCAAGTTCTAGGACGGCCAGGGCTACACAGAGAAACCCCCATCTCCAACAACCAAAACCAAAAAGATCCCCTCCCCCCAAAACCAAAACAAATTAAACCAAAGCAGCAGCAGCAGCAACAACAACAACAAACAAAACAAGAATAAGAACACTACAACCTCTAGTTACTGCACATCGATTCCCAGACCTGGAAGTTTGAAGCTAGACTCAGGTACATCTGCGAGTCTGCTCTGCATGGATTTGCCTTGAGCTCAGTGCAAATCTGACATGGGCCCAGCTAACTTCTCTAGGGCACACAGCACCTCTCCAAGGCTGGTCCTGATGCTTCCTTCAGGCTGCCCATCCTCATCTACCACCCTCCCTCCCAACAAAGTGTGTGTGCGCCATCCTGCCATTCTCCATATTCATAGATAACGTTTTTTGCCTCTTCTACAAGATGGCTCACTAACTCCTGGTCCTCCCAGCACAGGGGATGAGGAACATTTCTGGATGATGGGATGATGGGTGGGCCCTCTAGGCTGGTTTTAGAATTCAGTCATCTGCTATGGAGATTTGTTTATGTTAAGAGTCATGGAGACCAGAGAGATGGCGTAGCAGTTTAAAGCACCACACTACTGTTGTAGAGGACCCAGGTTCAGTTCCTAGCGTCCACATGAGAGCTCACAATCTGATGCCTTTTTCTTGCCTCCTCAAGCATCAGGCACGCATACGTTGCAAACAGATGCAGGCAAACACTGGTATACATAAAATAAACAAATCTGCAAAAGTTAGAGGAAGTCAGCTCCTCTGCAGGAGCTCCTCTGTTCTTTATAGCACCTGCTTTTGGAGAAGCTTCCAAAAGCATTATTACAGCTTGTGTTTGTTATGGGGGATAGTGTGATGAACAAAACCACGAATCGTGAGCTCTGCTGGCTGGCATCCTAACCGATCTAGTGGATCGGGTTGAACACCTGCTTCTACGCAGAGCCACATAAAGGAAGGGCTACAAGTGGCCTTCCAGACCCATTGCTGAGGTCAGGTTACGAGCTTACAATCACTGTCAGTGGCACACAGAAAACGGAGGGCCACTGGGTCAATCTGCCATCATAACTCTTTAAAAGTACTTCCTGCCACGCCTGACAACCCAAGTTCAATCCTCAGGACTCCGACGGTGGAAAGACACAACATGAATGTTTACTTCTGACCTCCACTCTCCCACCAGGGCACTCACACCCCCCATAAACACACAAAATAAATACATAAGACATAATGAAAATTTAAAGCTGTGTTCTTTGTTTTGAAATGAAGAGTTCTTATTTCTGTGGGGATTAAAGTACTTTTTTTTCTCTTGGTTTGAGGATGTAGCTCATAGAATTATGTTTGCTCTGCTTGCATGAGGTATTTGGGTTCAAGTCCCAGAATAGACAGACAGACAGACACACACACACAAACACACACACAATCTTTCTCATATGAAAGGATGGTGATTATAAATAATAGCTAGGTATTTTCTTGTTTTGAAAAAAGTAGTGTATTTATCTCTCCATTATTATTCAAATTAGGCTTCTAAAAAGTTCTGAAGATCCACTTGGCCCTTACATCTATAAATACTAGAACTGGTATTTGTGGATTCAACCCCACCAAAAGCTAAACATTTAAATTTCCTAAATTTAGAGGAAAAAATACTAGATTTGTACTGGGCATGTGCAGACTTCTCTTTTAGTTATTCCTAACAGACAGTAAACAGCTATTTACACAGTGCAGGGTGGTGGACTGTAAGAGGCAGCTGGCGAGGTTGAGCTAAAGGCTAGAAGCCCCAGAGACCCTGAAGGGACAGTGGCTGCTTTGCCTGCCCCCAGCACCAGGCCCTGTCACTTAGCTGCAGTCCCCCATAGAGAGATTTGTGGCCAACAACCACATAGGTCCAAAATAGAGTTCTCCATGCTAATGAGGTACCTAGAGGGCTGGAGGGCTTAGCCAATAAACTTCCCTTCCCCAGACATTCCTCCTTCCTCTGCGAAAAGTATTTAATCTCAAACCCACCCTGAGAAAGGAGGTTGGGGGCAGGGGGAATATGGTTTTTACACATCCACTTTCCACCATGACAATAGTGTTTTAGAACCATCGAGATCCACTGAAGGGAGCCATGAAGAAGGCCTTCACCTATAAGCTGCACCCTAATCTCCCTTAGAAGGCCTGTGCTTCCAGCCACAATCACCAACAAGCCTGCTACCACCTCCACCCCCCAGCATGCCTGGTCACTTCCCTATAGCCCATCATCATGGGATAAGTACACTCAAACTCCCCAGAGTTCTATCTTCCTCCCAGAGCGGCGGTGCCCTGTGTGAGCAGACTCACGCCCACAACCCCACAACACAGCATCTGTAATATGCTAGGTATGTGCTATGTGACCTAGAGATAATGTAAATAAATTATTTTTTATTGAGAGGGGGACTGCACACGGTGATACACATACTCCAGCACCCAGGACGCCGATGCAGGAGGACTGCCAATTCAGGGCCATTGTGGGCCACAGAGTAAGTCCCATCCCAGCCTAGACTACATTGTGATATTCTATCTCAAGACAAACAAACAAATAAAATCAATTTCTAAGGGAGGATGTAGGTAGGGTATTTGCAAACACTTTGCCATTTTATATAAGGAACTTAAACAGATAAGAATTGTGGGATCCATACAGGGTCCTGGGATGGAGCCCCACAGCAGGGACAACTGCCTAATATACACATTCTCAGTCTGTGTTTTTTTTTAAAAGAGATTTGCTTTTATCATTTATGTGTGCAAATGTGTGCTTGCACATGTGTATGCACACTTGCAGCTGCCTTTAAGGAGGCCAGAAGATGATGACAGATTCTCTGAGCTGGGGTTCAGCAGTTGTGAGCTGTCTGATATAGAAGCAGGAGTCAAACTCAGACAAGGAGTCTAGTCTACAGAGCAGGTCCAGGACAGCCGGGGCTACACAGAGAAATCCTGCCTCAGGGCTGGGGAAATGGCTCCATGGTTAAGGGCACTGACTGCTCTTCCAGAGGTCCTGAGTTCAATTCCCAGCAACCACATGGTGGCTCACAACTGCCTGTAGTGGGATCTGATGCCCTCTTCTGGTGTGTCTGAAGACAGCTACAGTGTACTCACATACATTAAATAAATAAATCTTAAAAAAAAAAAAAACAAAAAAAAACCAAAAAAAACAAAAACAACAACAAAAAACCCAAACCAAACCAAATAAACAAAACAAAAACAAAAAACTCAGACAGGAAGAATGTCTACTCTTGATTGCAAAACTGTGTTTCATGGGTCTTCTAACTTGAATAAAGAAAAACTTGGATACTTTATATAGGTATCCAAATTTCTTAAGAATAGTTTTACTGTACTGTAAATTATGCATGTGTGTGTGGGGTGAGTGTGCATGAATGTGGCTGCCAGAGGCCAGAGGCTTTGGATTCTCTGGAGCTGGTTTTTGTTTTTTTTCAGTTGTGAGCTGCCTAGTGTGGGTGCTGGGAACTGAACCCCAGTCCTCTGAATAACAGTATGCACTTTTAACTGCTGAGCCATCTTGGTAGCCCTCCCACCCCTTACCCCACCTCCACGATTTCTTTGTTTGTGTGGTTGGTGGGTTTTGTTTTGAGGCACTGTGCAGAAGTAGCCAAGTTTATCTTAAACTGCCATGGTTCTGCCTAACTGCAAAAGAGGAAATGGGAATGTGTATGGTTAAATGTTAAAGCATTACTCACACACAGAAGGTTTAGAAGAAAGAGATAGGCGTGGTGGTCCACGCCAGCAACCCCCATTCCAGAAGCCAAAGCAGTTCCTACACGGTTCCAGGCCAGTCAAGGTTACACAAAGAGACAAACAGAACAAAGTAAGTCTAGGGCAGTCTCCTGCCCCCAGTGTCCTGAACTCTTTTAGCTCCCACTAACAGGTTTTCAGTGTTAGTACAAGGCGAAGAATCTCACCCCATGGCATTTGCGGTGTCGAATTGAGGGCAAGCATTCCATTACACTCCAAGCTAGGTTCCACTGCGCTCCATCCCTCCCAATCATGACACATTTCAGATGCCAGATTAAAACCCAACAGGATGAATAAGATGCACAAATGTGCACAGATAAATACATGTTTCCTACAAAGCATGTATAAGCTACTTAGTTTACCTTCTCCCTTATCAGTCACAAACAGAAGCCACTGCTCCAATGTTGTAATGCAATAATTCTGCATCCAGGCCACGATGGGCCAGCTTATTCCTGCTCATCTATTGAGTCACATAAATATCAGGAGACAACACATTAGTGGGATAGGCAGAAAAGCCTTTATACCCAGCTTAGCAACCAGGATAATATTCAAAGCTGAGATGCCAAAATTTTTATTCTGTTTATTATTTTAACTTCTCAAAATTGTTATATATATATTTTTACATTTATTTATTTATACTGGTTTTGAGACAGGAGTTCTCTGTGTAGCTTTGGCTGTCCCGGAACTTGTTCTGTAGATCAGGCTGGCCTCGAACTCACAGAAGCCTCTGCCTCCTGAGTGCTGGGATTAAAGGAGTGCTCCACTAGCTACCACTGCCTGACTATTATTTTTTAAACTTAGGGACTGTTTTATTCAGATTTGAGAGAAAAACAATAAGGTAGACAAGCTGTAAATCTTGGCAGTTGCCAGAAAGAAGAGGATGAGAGGTCTGGAGAGATAGCTCAGTGGTTAAGAGCACTGACTGCTCTTCCAAAGGATCCAGGTTCAAATCCCAGCAACCACATGGCGGGTCACAACTGACTGTAACTCCAGCTTCAGAGGAATGTGACACCCCAACACAGACAGACATAGAGACAGACATATAGGCAAAACACAGATACACATGGGATAAGAATAAATGAATAAATCATTTTTTAAAAGGGAGAAGAAGATTTTAAAAAAGCTAACCCTTTCATAATACAGGTTGGCACACAGTAAGAGTGGGGGTGGAGAAAGGATGCTCAGCGTGCCAGAGAACCATGTTCATGCTTTGACCAGTGTAGGGGGGACAGGGGAGAGAAGAAAAACCAAAAGTTATGAACCATGTTCATGCTTTGACCAGTGTAGGGGGGACAGGGGAGAGAAGAAAAACCAAAAGTTATATTTTTTCGAGTTCATAAAATGAAATGAGTGGAATCCACAAGGTGACATGAAGTTCTGCAAGCATCTTTCCACAGTTAGGTTTTAGATTTGTTTGTTGTTGACTGAGAGAAGACTCCTCACTATGAAGCCCTGACTGTCCTGTAACACAGAGATCTCCCTAAGTGCTGAGATCAAATGTGTGTGCCCCATGTGCAGCCTCCAGTTAATTTTACAGCCACTATATTTATGAAATTCTCACTCCTCTCTAATTCCTGCTGTTAATGCTATTCAATATGTAGGCCCATACAATTACCTTTAAGTTTGCAAGAGTAAACACAAACCATGGTGTTAATGGATACACATCGCATGCACACACACTTTCCTAGTGTAAGACCTGCTGTCCAGTAAAAGGGAAGCCAATTCTCATATGATTTTTTTTCACTTTGAATTTTTGAAAGAATTTCAGATTTATAGCAATGTGGGTAAAAACTAATACATCGCCCTTGCTCTCTTCTCTCCCACCCTTGCCCCCCCCCCATGTGTTCATGGCCGGCCTCTATTCCTCTATTTTCCTCTCTTCTCTTTCTCTCTGCCGCTACTACCCTCTTAACTCCCCCCATGACCTGAATAAACTCTATTTTGTACTGTTAAAAAAAAAAACCTAAAACTATACATTTCATCAACCCCCCTTACCACAAACTTCTTTTTTTTTTCCTTACAACTTTATTTTAAAAAATAGAGATACATGCACAAATTTTTAAAAGCATTTTGGCATAAAACTATATGAATATATTTTTGTCAGTACTTGATTTTTTTTAAAGGTTTGATAGTATGCATTGAAATCTTACTAGTTACAATGAGCATAAAGTACATGTAAAACCAAACGTAACATGGAAATAGTCAAAGTTTTATTGGTGTGTATAGATTAAACATAATGATTTTTAAATACCAAAAATTGACACAAAGCTATCTTCTTAGCTCTTGAGTTATTAATGATTTAAGGTCTAGGTGTACCCCACTCTGAGTGGGTGCTATACACTTACTGTTTTGTTTTTTTTTTTTTTCCTAAGAAGGACTGAGGCTTCCACTTTTTGGTCTTTCTTTTTTTGAGCTTCATATGGTCTGTGAGTTGTTTCTTGGATATTCAGAGCTTTCTGGGCCTAGTATCCAATTATCAGTGACTGCATATTATGTCTGTTCTTTTGTGACTGGGTTACTTCACTCAGGATGATATTCTCTAGATACATTCACTTTCCTAGGAATTTCATAAAATCATTGTTTCTAATAGCTGAGTAGTACTCCATTGTGTAAATATACCACAATTTCTGTATCCATTCATCTACTGAAGGACATCTGGGTTCTTTCCAGATTCTGGCTATAAATAAGGCTGCTATGAACATGGTGGAACATGTGTCCTTATTGTATGTTGGAACATCTTTAGGGTATATACCCAGACTGTTCTTATATAAATGTGATATAAACATTGGAACTAAGAAGACTGACATTACCATGTTAGTTAACTGAACTACCAATTTTTAAAAAAGATTTATTTATTCTTTTATGAGTAATCTGTATCTGTCTTCAGATGCACCAAGAAAGGTCATCAGATCCCATTACTAATGGTTGTGAGCCACCATGTGGTTGCTGGGAATTGAAGTCAGGACCTTTGGAAGAGCAGTCAGTGCTCTTAACCTCTGAGCCATCTCTCCAGCCCTGAACTACTTTTACTAGGACTTCACCTAGTAAAGGTGAACATGGTAACAGCTTACACAGTAACAGCCCTTCTGAGGCAGGAAATCATGGTTCTACACAACATAATAGTTTAAATCCACTGACCTGTTGGAATCAGAGTTTCATCCACAGGCAAATATGCATCCGCTGCAATGGTGACTTCGTGGTCATATATATCTGGGGAGCCCTGGGTAGAAAAAGAGAAAAAGAAGATGTACTGCTTCCATCTTTTTTTAGGGGGTGAGGGTTGAGGAAGAGTCTCTAAGCAGTCCTGATGTTTTGGAACTCACCATGTAGACCAGGCCGGCCTCAGACACACAGAGACCCACCTGATCCTGCTTTCTCAGGGCTGGGATTAAAAGTGTGCACCACATCCAGCTACTGGGTTTTATTTTACATATTGGCTTTATATCTTCTGTAAAAATGTTTCCAAGCATTGACAGCTGGCCAGATGACTGTGATTGATAAGGTCACTTAACCATTGCCGAGTTTGGAAGAAACTGTCAAATGTAATTTGTTGGGTGATGGAGGTGGCTCAGTGGGTAAAAGAACTTGTTGCCAAGCCTGTCCCGAGGACACATGACTCCCCTAAGTTGTCCTAGACTTTCATTCACCATCCATGGCAAGCATGTGTGTATATATATGTGTAGGTAAGTAAATACCATTTCCAATGTAACAAAAAGTAACCTTAGCATGCAACTCTCTCATATGCAAGATAAAAAGGAGGAGGAGGGCGCACAAGTCTTGCATAGCCAGGGACCACTTCAGTTCATCAAAGAAAGCCATCTGTCACACTACCCTGCTTACCACCTATCTCCAGGACCTATTGTCACACAACAGGAGTGAGAATCGTAGTCCCTGCTTCTGAGAGTTTGTTCTTTGGGACAGAACTGGTCTAAGTCAAAGTCAGTGGTCAGATGCCCAGGGTTGACCCAGTTCTGGGTCTCCATGGGTGCCCCTAGGGAAATCACAAAGTCTCTGGAGAGACTTGTTTTGGGAGACACTTTCCCAGGGTCCTTCTGAGGTACAGGTACAGGTTATTAGGGTGATATGCTGTTTGTAAATTGAAAAACTCTTTTGTATTATGCAAACATATGAACCATATTTTCTATTTTTCAGGATCTTAAAGCCACCCAGTGGGAAATGGGGAAGAGGAGCCAAGCATGGGCTTTTGCTTTTATGATTGCTCACAAATCAGCTAAACCAAGGTTTCTCAGCCAGGGTGATTTTGCCCTGCAGAGGGACATCTACAATGTCTGGAAACATAGGGCTGCTTGCTGCCTTCTAAACTGGAAGAGGCCAAGGAGGCTGCCAAACATCCTACCTGCACAGAACCACCCCGCTAACACCGAGAATCGTCTCCCCCAAAATGTTAGTGCCAATTCTGAGAAACCTTGAGTAAAGTTCAGCAGAAGTTCTGCCAGGTTCCAGAGAGGCAAACAGGAGCTGGGTGGATGTTGATCCCAAAGGACTCAGGCTGCACAAGCAAACGAGTCACTGTGAGAAGACAGGCCGAAGTTCAGAAACTCGGGATCTGTGTCTAAACACAGCAGAAATGGGTTTCCTTACACTGCCCAAGGGCTCTGCTGCTGAATTAGCACAGATGGGTATGAAGCTTCAGACACAGTAGATCAGGAGTCTACTACAGGGGTCTATCTACAGGGCAGAAGAGTCCCAAAACACAGAACCAAGCTCACCACCTCCTCCACTGCCCTTTGAACACGAGTCTTGAAAGGCACAACCCTGCTAAACCTTACTCATTGAGGGAAGCCTGGTGGAGACACCCACTCTCTAGACTCCTGGAACAGCATATGTCCAGATCGTGACTCCCCTTTTCCAGGAGCATGCCTTCCAGCTGCCACTCCTTCAAAAGAGATAAGTACCTATTTATAACCAGAACACAGCTTGGTTTCTATGGTTACAGACTGCTTTCTTCTGCTCTGGAACTTCACATAAATGGCATCCCTCAGTAGACATTCCTCAGCAGCTTCCATCCACTTCACAACAGAATGCTCCTGACTGTGCCCAAGTTGCCAGATCAGTGACTTGGCCATAGCACGGTCTGACATTATACAACTCTCCTGTAGATGAACGTGTACCTTATTCCCACGGCTTTCACAGTAGGAGTAAAAGTGCTGAGAAATTTCCTTGACTGGTTTTCTTTCTTTCTTTCTTTTTTCTTTCAAGCACCAACACAGGAAGAAAACCAACATGAAAACCAAACACCAGATAGATCGGTGTGTCTGAGATACTAAGAAGGGCGGAGAGGCGATGTGTTTCAGGAGCCTGTCCTCTGAACGGCCCAGGCATTTCTTCACTGAAGAGAAGGAGGCATGCTTTCTGTGTCTTTTGAGCTGGAAAATGCAGTGGTCTAGGCTGGTGGAAGATTACTGTCAGATTCACTTCCTTCCCAGGCTGACGAAGACTTGTCACGAAACACTCGTTACCACACAGACCTTGAGGTCGAGCTCTGAATTCAGTTTTTTTTCTTCTGGTAACTTCTATTGACTGTTGCTTGTTGTAGCTATACCATTTGCACTCATAGTCCACTATGACTATCACAGACCTTAAAGACATTTTGGTGCATCAACATGTCTACTGCCTAATTCAGCTCCTAACGACTCTTGCAGGAGGTAACAGACAAGAGATTTCTACCTACAAGTCACAGCAACCCCTTTTTCATCATCTCCCCTTCTCTCGGAAGAAATCAGACTTGCTGACTAATATATTCATATATTCAGGGAGGAGGAGCCCTCCACAGCTTCTGAAGGCAACTGTTCTGTAGAAATCTCCTTGCTGGCAGTTGGGTTAGGTAGAGCGTGGGTCACACTTTTGGCTGATGAAAGTGAAACAAAGCCTGTGGGGATGCTTCTAAAAAATGTCCCATTTGTTCTAAGAAAAGGAATAGCATAGATAAGCAAGGAAAGAAGTCCTGTTTTATCTGTGGAGATGCATGTACTAGGATGAGACTTCTGGAGCTATAGTAGCCATTCTGTGACTACAAGGGAACAAGTCTGAAGAGAAAAAGCCCAACCACCAAGGAAGGAGTGGTACTTTAAATGAGAATGGATCGAATAGACACATATACTTGTTGGTTCCGAGTTGGTAGAACTATTTGGGAAGGATTAGGAGGTGTGGCCTTGTTGAAGGAGGTTTTATTTATTACTAGAGGTGGGCTTTGAGGTTTCCAAAGCTATAACCATTATCGGTTAGTTCTCTCTCTGTGTGCTTCATACTGGTGGTTCAGTGGCATGCCTACATCCTGCCGCCATGCCCCCAGTCATGATGGCATGGACTCACCTTCTGAAACTCCCCCTCAACAACCTCTTTCTTCTATAAGTTGCCCTTGTTGTGGTGTCTTTTCACACTAATAAAAAGTCACTAAGACAGAAGGAAAATGGATAAATGGAAGAAAATGGGTCCTTGGTGACACATCCATCAAGTCACAACAGAGCCACACTGCTTGTTTTTCATCTCAAGCCCTCCACAATGTGTTTTCATGGCTCTTTAGGTAAAGTCTCAATAAAACACATGTTCCTTGAGTTTTGCCATGGGCATGGGCTAGGATACAAAGATAAAAGCAAAAACCACCTGCAGCCTTTGTGCCTTTTTCATTCTTTGAGAAACATGATTCCCCATCCACCCCTGAGGACCCCAACATTGAAAACAGAAATAATAAATAAACAGAAAATTCTATTTATTAAATTTAGAAGATGGGCCTGGCAGCTCACACCTGTAATCCCAGAATTTGAGAAACTGAGGTAGGAAGATGGCTGTGAGTTTCAGACCAGCCTGGGCTAAGTAATGAGATCCTCCTGAAAACAACCAGCCAACCAACCAACTAACCAACCAACTAACCAACCAACCGATCAACCAACCAACCAACCGATCAACCAACCAAGAACTGTTCAATGAAAAACAAAAATGCAAAAGAGTCATCTTTGTTATTCTGAACTTTGGAGATTCCCCAAGAACCAGTTACTTGCTACTTCGGGAAACTACCACCAGCAAATCAGCAGCAAAACCCAATAAAGGGTGAAAATGGAAGCCGTCACCAGGTGGTCACAGCCACCAGCTTGTAGGATGTGACTGAAATGTTAGATAAGCTGAGTTCTTGAGATGAGGAGGACTCCACAGAGATAAAAGCTACAGTTTGGCTCCACATTTTATTGAACTGTGGGACAGCCTCTTTAACAGACTAAACAATTAGGAGGGGCATGTCTTGGTTTGCAGGGTGTTGCTACTGAGGGAAGGGACTATCAGTGGTTCTACACAACTCTCAGATGTTGTTTAGGGTCCTGTTACTAGGATGGTTTCAATGTTTTCACCAACAACTTCATAAAGTACTGCCAACAAAGCTTGCTACTATTATGAAACTGAGTCCGCGTCTCATAATCTAAAAACCCAGGTGTTCTAAATGCATGCTCTGTCCACTGAACCTACCACACAGGTCAAAGACTAACAGAAGTCCTGGGAGAGGCTGCGGGACCACACAGCCAGAGTACACACACTACCTGTGGCAGTTTTAGAAGGGCTAAGGCAAACAAGTTCTTTTCCAACATTAAGGTGCCTTCCAAGGCACCTAGATGGGAGTAATTCTGGAGGGAGCAGAACAAGGAGAGCAAATGTGCAACAAGGTGAAAGAGAATTTGGGAAGACACTCATCACTTGTTCGTATTCCCAGGGGACAGCTGCTTCCCTTGTCTGGATGACATTTCACTTCTCCCCCTCTATGACCAGTTATACTGAGCATCTCTTTAAAGCCAGATAGTCAGCTGGACCCTTTGGATCACCAAGAACATAAGTTCATCTTCAAGATGGGCTGGTCTCTCCAGTCACAACCCTTGGTTATCCCTCCAGCACTCTGGTTACAAGAGGAGAGAAGTAAGTTCACTTACCTGGCCTGCTAGGTTAAAGTAAGAATGGTTGGTCAGGTTAACTGGAGTGGTCCGGCTGGCCTGTGCTCTGTAGTTGATTACAAGTTCTCCACCATCCAGGGTGTATGTCACCCAGACTTTCAATTCTCCAGGGTAGCCTTCCTCACCGTCTGGACTGACTCGAGAGAACTGGATGCCATTGGGCAACACCTGAGGGGTCCAGAGGACCTGGACAGAGATGATTAGAGATGCTTAGTCACTGCAGACCCCAATGAAATGCCACATTTTAATATTTAAAGATCAGAGTCTGGAAAGGCTGATTATGAAGAAATAAAGGCTTCTGAAAATTAGCCTGGGGCATAACTCAGCTAACACTGTTTTATAAATGAAGAGAAGGCTTTTGAGAGAAAACACTTTCTTCTTTATCTACTTGCATTTCCTCTATTTTTCCTAACTTTATATTTATGTGTCTATGTTTTCCTTTATTTCGTTTTTCCTTTTTTTTTTTTTTTTTCTTTTTCTTTTTGGACACAGGGTTTCTCTGGGTAGCCCTGAAACTCACTCTGTAGACCAAGCTGACTGTGATCTCAGAAATCCACCTATCTATACCTCCAGAGTGCTGTGATTAAAGGTGTGAACCACCACTGCCTAATTGTGATGTGTAGTTTAATCCAGAGTTTTACTTTGACAAACATAAGACACCAAAACCTACTTATAAGATTTAAAGATAACCCTGAGGCCAGGAATATAGATCAGTAGGTAGGATGCTTGTCCAGCTTGCATAAAACCCTGTGTCCAATTTCTAGAACCACATAAATCCTGGCACAGTAATACAACCTTAATGCATGGAAGGCCAGGGCAAGGGGATCAAGAGTCCAAAGTCTCTCTCAGCTCTTCGAGAGTTCAAGACCAGCCTGGGTTACATGAGAGATACTATCTTCAAGAACAAAACCTTAATCAACCCCTTTCTATTGGAAACTATACATAGACATTTCATTTGTACTATTATTATTTTGGTGCTGGAACCCAGGGCCTTGAACATGCTCAGAAGTATTCTCCTACAGATCTCTACCCCAGCCCCTCTGTAAATATTTATTCTAAGTACTCTGAGGTTGGCCATGCTACCCAGACAAGGGTTGAAGCAAACAGCACACTTATTCCATTTGCAAGAATTCCAAGCCACAAGTTAGGAGTTCTGATTTAAGAACCAGGGTGTCCCTAGCTCAGTCTGTCACTTCTGCCACCAACCTTTTCCTAAAACAGAGTTACTGAAAAAGTTGACCTATGACCTCCACATGCACAGCATGCACACACACAGACTGAGGTGTGCACACGTGTACATGAGAGCACACACAATCATATAGACAGACATGCACAAGCAGACACAGACATACACAAAGATACACACAGATACATACAACACTAATAATAAATAAAAAATTTAAAACATTAAGGAAGCCTGTTACATGAGTAACCTTAAGGAAAAAAAAAATAAAAAAATCTAAAGAAAAGAAAGAAAGAAGAAAAAAATCCAAATGGAAAAATTTAACAATTAGATGTTTGAAATAAAATGTTGTTGCCTTACTGCCTAGATTTTTGACCTTTACAGAAGGGACACAGTGGAAAGATTTTTGATTTTTTTTTTTATCATTAGCTAAATGCAATTTCTATCCACAGAACAAGTTTCCTGTCAGTTTCCAATTTTTCAGAAATTTCGTATCTTTAGTCTTTCTTGTACTATTTCTAGTCCTGTCAGGACTCAATTTCATCTTTCTTTTAAAAGTGTTGATATAAATAGAGAAAGCACATTATATCCAAACTAAATTATTCATTTATTGCTGCAGTCAAATAGAGTGAAGTGTCACGTTCAAGGCCACTGCCTGCGCTTCTGCAAGACCTCAGTGGCTCCACAGAGGCCAAGTCTTTCCTTCCATAGTCATCTCAACATCCACAGATGGACAGACGCTATCTGTTCTTCGGGAGTTCAAATCCCACCAACCCCGTTGCTCACATTCACTTCCTACAGCACACTGTTCACATCTGGGCTCCTCTGTTATGTGAGGGGCCATCTGAGGAGCCCCAGAACCCAAGCTTGTTAGCCTCACGGGTATGGAGAAGGCTCAGACCACTAAAGGACATTGCTAAGACTGGAGTGTGCTGTTCTCAAACACACTTAAAACACACAACACACACACACACACACACACACACATGCAAATAAACAATAAAAGAAATCTTAAAAAAAAAGTAGCAATTCAAGCAATGGGGAGCTAGAGAAAGGACAATTATAACCTCAAGATTATCCTCAGCCACTTAGCCAGGTCAAGGCCAGCATGGGGCACACAAGATCCTGTCACGCAAAGATGATATAGAGACAGACAAATCCAGTGGGAAAGAAAGAGGAACAAGCAATACCAAATTGCTGTTTTCAAGCTCCTCTGAAGATTCCTGCCCTAACCAAGGTTGGGTCCAACTTCCCCTGGGTTGAGGTTTGCTCACGGACCTGAAATATTCTAGAGACCCTCAGCCCTAATGTTGGCAGGGCTGGCATTCCCCTCTCCCTTCTGCTCTTCGCAGCAGTGTGATCTGGCTCTCGGCCATAGACAGGAAGCTGGTAACAGGAGTGGGGAAACAGAGCATCCAACTTCCTTCAACAGAAGGGGTAGTGGCCTGAGGCAGAGAAGGGGTGGCTTTCAGTGGCTTCAGTCTGAGGCCTACATCCTCATCTTCTCTGGCTAGAGTCTAGGAAGTAATCTAAGCTACACAGTCCAAAAATCTCTTAAATGTTGTCCCTCACAGCTCAGAATGAAACTGGTCAGAGCCTGGAGCTGATGCACAGCAGCACTGGGAAGCAGGAGGCGGGAATCTGCCCCTCCCAGAGGATCTGCCTGATCCACCTACTTCCTGGATCTTGTTTCCCAGAGATTTGCTTGGGTAAAGGGAGTGTCTGTCTAGAAATGGGAACCTGGAGACAACCTGAGCTAACTTTGGGGAACAAAGCAATTTGTTGGAAGGGCAGACCTAAGTGTTGTACATGCTATGCATGGGGGAGGGGACTGAGGACGGGTACTAGGAGGACTGGGTACACTCCTGGTGGCCTTACTTACAATGGAGGTAGGAATGAGGGCTTGTGGCTAGGCAGGCAGGCCTGGCCGTCCTACTCAGAAAGGTTTAGCCTTTGGGGAGGGAGGCTCTCAGCTTTGTCATCAGGTGATCACAAGTGGTTTTAATGACAAGAGCACAACCCAGTTCCCTGATACTGATGCCTGGCTTCCTAAGCCCAAGGCTGTTCAAAATCTGAAACAAACCTCTTCCCTGGGTTCCTCCACAACACGGGGGCTCTACGGTCTGGCAAATACTGGCTTGAGGGGACTGTAAGGTGTGCCAAGAGGAGTTCTTGTAGCATGCCCAACTCACCTTATCAAACCCTCTGAATCCTCCATGGAGACTGTTGGGCTCTCTGTTAACGGGCAGTTGGTACTCTTTCCCATCTACGGTGAACCTTCCTTTGGCAATTCGGTTGGCTACCCTCCCAACCACTGCTCCAAAGTAGGGCTGCTTCTGGAGGTAACCTGCACAAACAGACCAGACATAGTAGCATTTCTTTAAAATCAGTAGGATGGTAAAGGTGCTTGCTGCCCAGAGATGCAAGCCTGGCCACCCACGTTAATCTCCAGAGCCCACAAATTAGAGAGAATTGACTCAACCTATCTGTCCTCTGACCTCTACATGTGCACAGAAGTGCTGGGATTGAAGGTATGTACCAACCACTAGGCCCAGTTTTTATATAGTCTTTAAAAATATTTCTAAATTTATACATGCATGTGTGTCTATTCATTATATGTATGCCCAGTGCCCCCAGAGGCCTGAAGAAAGCATCAGATCCCCTGGGACTAGACTCACATACAGTTTTGAGGTTTTCTTTTCTTTTTAAGATTTATTTATTTATTTTATGTCTATGAATACACTGTAGCTGTCTTCAGACACACCAGAAGAGGGCATCTGATCTCTTTACAGATGGTTGTGAGCCACCATGTGGATGCTGGGAATTGAACTCAGGACCTCTGGAAGAGCAGTCAGTGCTCTAACCACTGAACCATCCATCTCTCCAGCCCTTACATACAGTTTTGAGCTGCTATATAAGTATTGGAAATTGAACCTGGGTCCTCTGCAAGGACAGCTGAGCCATTCCTCAAACACCTTTTATGCATCCTTGAAAGATGAATTAAGTCTTGAACCTTTTATTCTTTGGAACCATACAATTAGGGACTGGAGAGATGTCTCACTGGTTAAAAATCCGTACTGTCCTACAGAGGATCCTAGGTCAGTCAGTTCGGAGAACAGTATCAGGTGGCTCTGCAACCTGCTGCAACTGCAGCTCCAGAGGACCTGACAACTCTGGTCTTGGTGGGGGCTCATGTACCCCCCCAATCACACACACACACACACACACACACACACACACACACACACAAAGATGCACACAGTTATACACAGAAAGACACACTCCATTTTAAAACAAGTATATAAGTACACTGTCGCTGTCTACAGACATATCAGAAGATGGCATCAGATCCCATTACAGATGGCTGTGAGCCACTGTGTGGTTACTGGGAATTAAGAGCAGCCAGTGCTCTAACCACTGAGCAATCTCTCCAGCCACTTTTTTTTTTTTTTAAGTTTTATTTTATGTGTATGGGTGTTTTGTCTGCATGCACATGTATGTGCATCTGATGTATTTTGGTGCCACGGATCCCCTGAGCTGGAGTTAAAAACATTTGTGAGCCACCGTGTAGGTGCTGGGAATTAAACCCAGGTCCTCTAAGGGAGCAGCCAGTGCTCTTAACCACTGAACCATCTCTCTAGCCCCTCTCCCCACACAATTTTTTTTTAAAAACTTCAAAATTACCATACAGTTAGCAAATAAAAATATCCTTTAAAGAAGGTTAAGCAAAACACAATGTGTATGGCAGGTTTGCCAGAAGGAACGTAGAATGCCCAGTTAAATCTGCATTCCAGTAAGTAATGATTGTTTTAACATATGTATGTTCCTAGTATTATGACACACAGTATGGAATGCTTACCTTAAGCTTAAAGTATGGATCATATATTTTTATTGCCTAAGACTGACAGGTAAAATGGACACTCTTCTTTGCCTCTCATCTCTCCTCTTTCCCCGTAGATCCAGGGTTGGCAGTGTGGTGGCTCTTCCCCACGCCCCACCCCTTCTTTTGAGATGGGGTCTGTGATATAATCCTAAATAACCTTGAACTCAATACATCACTGAGGGTAACTTTGAACTTACAGTGGTCCTCCTGCCTCAAACTCTCAAGTACTGGGATTACAGGTGTGTACCACCATGCCAAGTCTAGCCTCAAACTGGCTATTTAGCTCAGGATGGCGGTGAACCAATCCTCCTGCCTCCACCTTTCAGGAAAGGAAGACGCCTCTCCTTTTCTCAGGCTGCCGGGAAGACGGCGGACATTCAGACGGAGCGTGCTAACCAAAAGCAGCCTACAATCTTTCAAAACAAGAAGCGTGTCTTGCTAGGAGAAACCGGCAAGAAAAAACTTCCTCGGTACTACAAAAACATCGGTCTTAGCTTCAATACGCCCAAGGAGGCCATCGAGAGCACCTACATAGACAAGAAATGCCCCTTCACCGGTAATGTCTCTATCAGAGGGCGCATCCTGTCTGGTGTGACGAAGATGAAGATGCAGAGGACCACTGATCTCCATTACATCCGGAAATACAACCGCTTTGAGAAGCATCACAAGAACATGTCTGTGCACCTGTCCCGTTTCAGGGATATCCAGATCGGCGACATTGTCACTGTTGGAGAGTGCAGGCCCCTGAGCGAGACTGTTCGATTCGATGTGCTCAAGGTCACCAGGAAAGGAAGCATTCTACCAACCGAATTATAACCCAGCCCCACATATATTCATTAAAGAGAGTTACGCCATCCACACGCATTTGCAACTTTTCATTTATCCAAAGTCTTAAAATCTGCCCATCCCTAACATCTACCATATTCCTCCCGATGGCTACAGGGTACCTCGATGAACACAAAATACTCCTGGGCTTTGGAGCAGGTGCTACCAAGGTAAAGCTGCACTACTGAAATCAGGACTTTGAACATAAGCATTTTGTAGCACCTCCTACCTCTTTATGTTCTTGCAATGGAAAATATTAAGGATCTCTTGCAGACAGGTTTTTGTTGTTTACATTAAGAATTCCAGCCTTGATAGGCAGGTGGCCCAAGTCTTTAATCCCAGTACTTGGATGGCAGAGGTGAGTGGATATCTGAGTTCAAGGGCAACCTGGTCAGAGAGGGAGTTCCAGGGCAGTCAGGACTACACAAGTAACCCTGTCCCAAACTCCGCCTGCAAAAGAATTTCATCTTCTTTCCCAAGGTACTGTACAACTACCACACAGAGAATGGAATTCGACTCTTTTTCCATAGTTGCAGGAGATTCTCAGGGTACGAACTGAATCAGGTAACTGATTAGACCAAGTTACAGATCACAGGTTCCACTGCTCACCTGGTTGGGCACAAGCCAGACAGTAACTGTTGTTCTGCAAGTTCCTTGCTAATTTGTGATGCTTCGGAGTTTCACCCCTGACAATAAACGCTAACAGTCACTGAACAGTTTCTAAGTCTGAGACACTTTCTGAGGGCTCTGCCTTTCACTCAGCTTACACTGGGAACATTTCCCCAAGGAAGATACTCTTATTACCCTCATTTTATAGAAAAGCTTAGCAGGGTCTTGTAAGCCTTTTCCTACTTCCCAAATGCTGGGATTATTGGTATGGGCTGCCACGCCCTACTCTGAGTTCACTCTTCTATTTATTTTGTTGTAATTTATTTATTTATTTATTATATATAAATATACTGTAGCTGTCTTCAGACACACCATAAGAGAGCATCAGATCTCATTACAGATGGTTGTGAGCCACCATGTAGTTGCTGGGATTTGAACTTAGGATGTCTGGAAGAGCAGTCAGTCCTCTTAACCACTGAGCCATCTCTCCAGCCCGAGTCCATGCTTTTAATTATAGCATTAACTACCAATCTTCCCTCAGTATGGGGGGGGGGGAGGAGTTGTTCCATTCAGGAGCCACCGTTTTAAGACATCAAACTCTGCATATATTCACAACCTCATATAGAATAGTGAGGCATTTACATATAATCTATACAAATTCTCTCATATACTTTTAAGTCACAGATTTCATATCATACTCATTCATGTATGCAAACTATGTAAATTGTTGCATAGAACTGTTAGACAAAGACTAGAAAATATCCAAACAGCTTTAGATACAGTCCCCTTCCCCAAATAGTCCTCCTTTTCTTATTATTGTTGTCTTTTATATTTTATTTTAGTGAGTGAGTGTGTGTATGTTTGAGGAGGCTAGAAGAGGACTTTAGAACTTCCTGGAGACAGTCAGGAGCAATTGTGAGCCAACCAAAGTAGCCTCTGGAAACTGAACTTAGGTCCTCTGGAAGCAGGTGCTCCCAGATTTTCATGTTTCTTTCTTAAGCAGGGCTTCACACTGTAACCCAGGCTGGGTTATGGCTCTTCTTGCACTGGGCTCCCAAGAAATGGGATTATAGACATGTGGCACTGGGAATCTCCTCTATTTTAGAAGCGGTGGATTTAAACCCCCTTATCGTGGTTAACCAGAAAGAGCCCCAAAGAGCCAAACAGCCTCTTTTTGGTTTTGATTCCTGTGCATTTTGGCCGTTTGTGCATTTGTGATTTCTTCTGCACTCTCACTAAGGGTCAAGACTGACGCCTATAACAAAAGTCAGGTGAGTTAACAGAGACTGGCGCACCAAACACATTTGATCATACTCTGTGACAAAAGAGACTTAGACTGAAGACTGAAAGACCCAAGATGAGCTAGCCATTTTTGTGCTCACGTCTGACATAAGGTATAGAAGAAACTATAGAAAAATAAAGTTTGATAAGTGGGTTTAATACAATAGTGAGAGACTAAAGAACAAACCCACCAGGTCTTGTCTGTTAGATTCTTGCTGGCCTCTTTGGGAAGGACTCTCTTCTCCTAGGTCTGGAGTTCTCACTCAGGGGTCTTATGATCTGAAGTTAGTCAAGGAGGATCAGAGAATTTCTTCTTAGCCAACACAGTCAGGTAGACAGGAGAAAGAACTGTTTTTCTATATACTGTGGCTGGCTTCTCGAAAAGCGGTTTCTGGTTTCTCTGACCCTCAAGAGAAAGAAGTCTGGTTTTCCACGGCACTGTTTTGGTGGAGGAAAATGAAGGGATATCAGGGGGCTAGGGATGGCCAGAAGCTTCAGCTAAGGACTTCACTTTGTAGCATCCTTTTCTGAACCCCAGTTAGTCTCAAAAACATAAAGAAAAATGTTTTTTTCCCCCTGTCTCAAAAAAGAAAAAAGCAACAACAAAAAACCCAAACATTTGGGGGGGGGGTGATCTGAAAACTGTTTGGCTATATGTACTTTTCAGAGATACCTTGAAATAGCTAACAAATGCTCATGGAGTTCCTGCTCTCCTAAGCAGTGTCGGGTGGCAGAGAGAGACTTCGAGGCTCCTAGGAGCTCACGAGTTTGCAAGAATCCGTTCATCGGATACCTCCTCTGGCAACAGTTACCCCGCCCCCAGAAAAGAAAAGCACTCTGCAGTTCTTTAGTTTAGATGAATAGTTTCTAAAGATTAAACCGAGAAAGGACCAAAAAGGATGGAGAAAACCATTCCCAAGGATCCCTGAAACACCTTTTACAGAAGAAACACACTGACTAGTTCAAGTGGTAAGAAGCCTTCCCATCAAACCAGGACTGAGAAAACTGACAAACTCAGACCCCTGACTCGGGTGTGATGGACAGGCTTTGAATTGCAGAACATCTTGTTTATCATCCAAAGGTCAAAGTTCCTAGGTGAAGCTATGAATGCTAATTAGTGAACTCTGCTGTAGAAACTAACCCTGGTCAGGTTCTTGAGCCAGTAGAAATTAATAAATGCTTAATGGTGGTACATATTCTTTCTAGTCCTGTGCCACCCACACCAGGCAATCTAGGACCTTGCCAGAGCCCTAAAGTCTAAAGTAAAGTCACTCCCTCCTTTCCCTCAGAAGCGCCACCCATTGAACCACAGTCTCTGGGTTGTAAGAAAATGTTCTGAACTGACATTTTCTTTAATTAGGCCAGATATCATCTCCATGGCATATTGGTAGGATAGGCACAGTGAAATAAATAAAACTTCCAGCACAGCCAAAGAAGCTATTTGGGGGCAAAAGAAGGAGAAGAGATGAAAACAAGCAACAGTTCTCTAGTTAGAGACTTAGTTCACAGGGTGCAACGGGAAGATACACACACTACAGGTCTAGAAACGTTAAATAACTCATACAGTGACAGGCAAAGTGTGTTCTCAGTGTTCCAACAACGGTGCCCTTGGGCATTTGCAAGATCAGTCTTCAGTCTTTAACCAGAACCCTTTTGTCTCCTCCCTCTGTTCGAAAACTAGATTTTTCTTCTGTTTTGTTCTGAGCCGACCTCAGGTATCCCTGGCTGACCTTGATGAAGATGACTTTGAACTTTTGACCCTCCCCAAGCGCAGGAATTATAGGCAAACACCACTATAAAGCCTGCGCTCTATACACCAGGGGTGGAATTCAGGTTTTTAAGGCTACATGCATGTTAGGCAAGCACAACAGGGCTCCGTTCCAGGACCTGGACCTCAGTGCTGTTTGTTTATGGCCAGCCATGTGCTCTGCCATTGAACTAGATCCTCCACCCCCCACTTCAAAGCAGCAAGGTTTTTTTTTCTTTCCATAACGGCTCTCACAGCAGTAATAGCTGGGTATTTGGTGGTAACAGGGGGGAAATGAAAGGGAAGGAGTCTGGTAGATTGTATGTATGGGTAGGCTCTTTATACCTGTGGCTTATAAGCAAGTACTCTTATCAAAGGTTTTGAAAGAGGTTATAATGGCTGTTGGTGGGTCACACAGATGATATTAAGAAAAGAGTAGGAAAAACCCACAGGAGACATTACTAATTTTTTCCAGGCTATAACTAAATGATTACATATAATTTCCCCTTTAGAATTCTACAGAAGATCTCATTTTCCCAGAGAGAAGTCAAACCATCCTGACCTGTGGTCATGGCTGCCGTCCAAGTAGTTTACATAAAACTCTATCCGGGAGACTGGCAGTTACAGAAGGGGCAGGTTTCACAGAATTACCAGTGATTAGCACGTCCTCATATCTCAAAGCTTTTGTGAGAGAAGGTAAATTCTTTTACTTTGGATTATTGACTCGGTTTGTTTATGTAAATGTACACATTCAAACTTAAAAAAATGAAATCACAACTACTTGTATACTTGTGTGTGTGTGTGTGTGTGTGTTCAGGTGCCATGTGCGCACATATGGAGGTCAGAGGACAACTTGCTGTTGTTCCTTCCTTCCACCATGTGGGTCGTGGAATCAAATTTGGATCATCAGGTTTAGCAGCAAGCACTTTTACCCCATGAATTGTTTTTATGCTTCTCGTATGAGGGTCTTACTATGTAGTCCTGATTGTCCTAGAACTTGCTAGAGAGATCAGGTGCCACAAGACCCACTCTAAAATGGTTTGGCTTTTTATTTTTATTTATTTCTAGCTTTTTTGAGACAGGGTTTCTCCATGTAACAGTTGTAGCTGTCCTGGAACTTTCTGTGTAGACCAGGCAAACTGGCCTCAAACTCACAGAGCTATGACTGCCCCTGCCTCCTAAGGGCTGGGATTAAAGGTGTGTGTGCCTTTAAGCCCAGCATCCAAAATGGGTGTTCGAATACTAAAATCCACCAAGGTAGTAGCAGAAAACCATTTTATACTTTCATAGTTGAGATACTAAACTTCCTGTTGTGAAATGTGCCAACCCCTACCTTTGACGAGGGGGTCTATAAAAACCGGAGAAACAGAACTTTACGAGGGGACCTGGGTTCCCTCTGCCATAATCTCGAAGGCAGCAAATGGAATGACTCAGAAAGCATTGCTTAACAATCTACAGGTGTTTATCTTTCAACACCTCCTTTGAAAATAGTTCAGCATTCAAATTACAGCACCAAGATTTTAAAAGCTTTGATTTGGTGAAGCCGGAATGCATCTTAGTGAGAAGAAGCTCCAGGGCGGTGATTGTCAACGTTCCTAAGGCTGGGTGGGACCCTTGGACATAATCCCTTCATGCTGTGGTGACCCCCAGAAACAAAATAATGTCCTTGCTACTTCATAACTGTAGTCTTGCTACTATAATGAATCACAATATAAAATATCTGACATACAGGTCATCTGATATGGGTCCCACAAAGGGGTTGTAACAGCGAGAGCCACAGTTAGAGCACGGGTGGGGGGGGGGGAGCTCAAGAGACCTGCTGGGTCCTTAATAAAGGAGAGCCAATGCCTTTTGTCTAGAGGTGAGGATAATCTTTTCACTCCAGACTACAACGAATAGGCTCACTATTACTTCCTTGACTTTAAAGAAACTGGAGCCACCTGGGTGGGATGTCACCTCAGGTCACATTTCATAATGATCTCAAAGACGTCTTGAGATCTTATTTCAGGTCCACTGAACTCTCACCTCTGAACTGAAAGTGGCCTGGAGTGAGGGTGGTTGCATGTCTCTGTGGGGTGGTAGGAAGTGTCCCTCTGCATGGTGACACGGCAGGGACAGAGGATAAGAGCAGGTTCACACCGGCCACCTCTAATTCTCTTACTGGCTCTGGAATTCTAGGCCTCATATCAGATTCTCCCTCCACTCCACTGTAATAATCTCTTTGCGATTTTTATTTCAGTCCACAAAAGGGCTACTCACCTAGCAGAGAGGGGTGAGTCTGCAGTTTCTAAAGTTTCTTCCATCACCTGTCTGAACACAGACTGAGGAACCAGGCCTCACCTTCGCCAAGTCTCCACACCTTCCCACCAGCCTGTCCCTTATTAAGTTACCAAAGAAATTCTGCTGGGAAAAAAATAATCCTTCTCAGGGTCATGGAGGCCCTGGGACAATAAAGACATAAAGACAGACAGCCAGGAAGAGAACAGGAACCTCAGCGATACCCTCATAATGCACTTTAACAAGATGGGGGAACACATTATTGCCTAAGGGACAAATAGAAAAATAAGTAAATAATACAGGGTTTTCCTGCTGACCCCAAATGAAGAGCCAAGTTAAACCTATGAAGAACCAGGCAGGTAGAAAGAGGAACCACAAGGGAACCCCACACCTCCTTTTGGGATACAAAATTCGTTGACGGCCATTACTGAGCAGAGCAAATTCATTCTGTCTCCATTTGCTTATTATTTCAGATTTTGGTTTCTGTCTGGTTACATGCAATGCTAAGATATAATTTTTTTTTCCTGTTGCAAATCAATCTGCAATCCGGTGATTTAATTATGGAACTATTGGGCTAAAAATCTGTCTCCCCAGCTAAACTGCAAGTTGAAAGTGACCCTTTTCTATCTTGTTGAATGAATCCATGGCATTAACAGTTTTAAGTGCATAAATTAAAATAAAAACACGTGCATGGATCAAGATAAAACCGCTGTCTCTTGCCAGTAATCCCAACAGTTGAGAAGAGAAAGCAGGATGATTAAGAGTTCTAGGCCAGCCTTGACTACATACTGAGTTCCAGGCCAGCTTGGGCTGCATGAGGCCCTGTCCATTAAAAAAAAAAAAAGCTCCGAATTGCCCAGGTGATCTTGATGGCTATGTCCATGTTTTAGGAGGTCTTATTTCTTTCTACCCCTTTCACTGAGAACAAGTTCCTGAGCAGATGAAGGCATTGAGGCACTGTACCCTATATTGACACAACAGTCAAGCCGTCTCATGAGTTTATACCAGGCCTAAATTCTGAGGTATTTCTGCTCAAGGAGGCCTCATAGAAAATTCAACAAGAGGAGGAAGAAGATAGTAGCAGGCGCCTGTCCGTCTTTGATTGTCCTTCCTCAGAAAACCACAAGAGAGGAACTCGAGCACACACACCCTGTGCCCCACAGTTCTAAGCTCACTCCAGGGAGTCGGTCTGTCTCAGCTGACTTCCTCGTGAACAGTGATAAAGTCTGATTGTCTTAAGTAAGGGAGGCTAAGTCCTACAGCTATTTGGAATAGATCCATTTTTTTTCCCCAACCACACAATACTGTTAAGTGGCTTACATTTGCCGGCTCACGCGCTCCCATGTTAGACTGCCCCAAGCTTGGGGACCTCCGCCAGGTCCCGTGAGTGACTGGAAGAACCTGGTGTACACAGTGGTAGCATTAGGACCACTCCTGGGGTGGGGTTTACAGAACCCCAACACGCAGGACCAGGAGTGTATGTGGGCCTGTTTACAGGCCGTTTGGCAACGCAGGGCAGGACTCGACCCACCTTCCAACTCGGCAAAGCCAAGCACCACGTCTGAGGATTTCCCCTGCCTGTCTTTGACCTGCAGAGCAGTGATCGTGCAGCCCCAGGAGATGATGTCCACACTCAGCTGGTCTGACCGAAGCTGGAACTTCTCCACTGTCCCTCCCCCGGAGGGCAGCTCTCCAAACACGGTTCTGGTCACCGAAACCATTGGGAAAGTTCAGGGCGGAAAGCTTCTCCTTGCTGTTCAAACTCTAGCCTAGATCACGTTAGGAATGATAAAAAGTTCCCGGGAGAAGGGGAGGGACTCAGCTTAACTCCTCCCCTTTATTGCCTGGATTTAAACAGTTGACCACTCCTGGGGTCAGGGGAAATGCTCCGAAACCTTTTTAAAACTTTCCTTTATCCGAGGTAACTGAGAAGCAAACTTTCCAGTTACGTTTGCAGGTCTTTTCCGTCCCAAGCCCCAACTGCAGTGCATGTCGGGAATGGTAGTTTTTAAGAAAATTGCAATTGCATCTTGGGGCGTGTAGTTTAAAACGAATCAACTTTATTTTGCACACAGGCACGTGCGCATAAGGCACTTTAGGGGGTCCAAAACTAACCTCTCTTCTTTCCTTCTTTCTCAAAAGGTTCTCTCTTTTTCCTAATAAGCTCTGAGAAAATACCTCCTGTGGGCAGGCTTGGAGGCCCCCTCCTTTATCTACTAAATCATGTTGCCTGTCACATGTATTCTTTCTAAACTCCAATATCCCTATTTCTCTGTACACCTCCACAAGATGGTGTTATTAATGGTAGTTATTAATATTGGGACAATAAGAAAGATTCTGAGGGAATTCTGGTTAAGAGCAGGGTGTAATGTGGTACAGTGGTGGTTTAGGAATGGGAAGAAAGTCGTTGCAGACTTCCGCTGATTGACTATCCGTTTCGATAGTTTCTTTTTGTTTTGTTCTTAAAGAATGAAGCCCTAGTGTGGGTTTTCTGACTGTCAGACCACAGCTTAGGCAAACCAGACATAGGAGGTTAGGCCCTCCTACGTGTACTCCGAGAGAGCCTCAGACTTGTGTAGATATCTCCCTCTTTGCTCCGGAAGTACAAAGCTCCTTTAAGAAATGATTAATGGTGCTTGTTTCATAAATGCATGTATTTGAAAGAAGGAATTAAAGGAGTATATGTTTATTGCTGGCCAGGTACCAGGTAAATGTCAGGTACTGTTTCTTTCGTGTGTCCTTTGCAAGTTTAAGTGTGTACAATTTGGAGAAGACTCTGAGATTCTTACTTTATTATCTTGCTTTAGTATGCCTTATAATTAATTTCCTGCAATTTCTGGAGCCTAAGGTGATAATCAAACATCTTCATTATTTTTTATTGATTGGTTGATTGATTGATTTAATGTGTTGAGTGTTCTGCCTGCAAGTACGTATGCACATCACATTCCTGCTGGGTGCCCGTAGAGTTCAGAAGTGGGCGTAGGGTTCCCTGAAATTAGATTTATAGATGGTTGTGAGCTACCATATGGGTCCTGGGAACCGAATACTGGTCCTCTGTAAGGGTAAGAAATGCTCTTATTTGCTGAGCTATCTCTCTAGACCTGTAGGCATTTTAATTTAAATGTTTTTGATTATGTGTGTATGTGTATGTGAATGTGGAATTCTGCCCATACATGCAATGCCCATGAAGACTGGAAAAGGGCATCGGATCTCTTGGAACTGGAATTGTAGGTAGTTGTGAGCCACTTGACAAGAGGGCTGTGAGAAACCAGATCTTGGGTCCAGACTCCACCTTAGAGAACCTGGTCTAACTGGAGTTAACTAACAGTTGGTACCTAGCACCAGCTTCCAGGTTACTCCTTGACAAATCTGCAACTCCAGGTTACAAGCCCGCCTCTGGCTTTTCACTTCCTAACAACCACCAATCAGGAGGAGAGCGGAAGTTAAGTTTATGCACCAGCCAATTATGGTAAAGGCCATAATGGCTTCCAATCAGAACTGTGCCAGGCTAGATACTCCCTTTTTGCCTCTTTAAATACCTGCTTAAAATTAGACTCAGGGCTTCACAGTCCTGTCCTGCTGTGCTAGTGATGATGGTGTTGCTCAGCCTTGAGCTTGTAAATAAGAGACCTTAAAGAGTTTGCATCAGAATCAGCTCCTTGGTGGTCTTGGTGGGGGGGGGGGGAGTTGAGAATGCTGAATGGCACAAGGGGCCCGGGATCAAACCACCACCACTCCCTCCTCACCCCCTTCCTCCCACCCTTGTCCTCTGAAGGAGCAGTGTTAGATCTTGGCAACTGAGCCATCTCTGAATCTTCTTCCTTCACTTTTCCCCATCTCCATTCTGTTGGGATTCTGTAAACCCCACCTCTCAGTTACCTAGCAACAGCCAGGTATACCCCACCCCTCAATTACCCAGCAGTGGCCAGGTATGCTCCGCCCCAGTGACCTGACACTATAAAAGGAGCTGCTTGACCCCTCCTCTCTCTCTTGGCCTCTCCTGCCCTGGTGCTCTTGCAGCCTTGCTCTCCCATTTCCCTTCCCCCCTCTCTCCCACGTGCTCATGGCCGGCCTCTACTCCTCTACTTCTCTCTCTGCCTCTACCACCCTCTTAACTCTCTCCCATGACCTGAATAAACTCTATTCCGTACTATACTGTTGTGTGGCTGGTCCCTCAGGGAAGGGATTCCCAACATGGACCCCTCAGAGGCATCTCCCTTGCCCTCAGGCCTCGCCGCACCTCCATGGGCCATATGCCCCCCCCCACTCTCTTCATCCTTCCCCTAACATTGGTGCCGTGACTCGGATCATTAACCTTTCACAACATTAGTGCCCTGTGACTTTTCCTTTCATTGGTGCCCCGTCATCTTTTCCTTACACATTCTGATGTTGATTTTCCGGGGCCAGATTTAAATATACTGAAGGTTTGATGGCTTTTCCTCTGATGGTTTGGGTTTAGGGAGGTACTGTTAGGAGCTCCGGGAAGACCGTGAGAGATAACACCTCTGTCTTCCATTGCTTAATCTGAAGCTCTAGATGGGTGCTGGCTCTAGGAAGAAGAGGTCTGGGAGCCTAAAGAAGTGTATAACTCAACCTGTCTGTATTTCTGGTCTTGATTTAGCCACGGGGAGGATGGAAACACAGCGTGGAAATGCATCTCCGGGGAGGAAATCAGGAGAAGTGAGCTCATGTTCCTGTAATCAAATGCCAATAAACAACTGTCTCACTTTCTTCTGACTGTGAAATATGAAGTTTCTTAAACATTCACGCTACAAAGCCTCAATTATCCCTCACAAAATTAGGGGAATCCTGATAGGGATAAAAAGAGCTCACAGCAGGCTTTGGTAAAGTACAACATAGAATATCAAAAAGACCCAAACAAGTCAAATTATGGACTGGGCCCCCCTCACATAATAACCCAAAAGCACTGTTGTACACCACTCATACATGCTTATAGATTCTGCGAGTCTCATCAGCCCACTTACCATGTGTGCCTGACTCATACACAGACCCTTTCAGCAACACTGCGCTAGCAAAGATGCTCGAGAACCCTCTTCTGTGAGTGGGAAGACCACATTTTTTATTTCTCAGTCTCCAGTACTCAATGTTCTGCCAAGCTCATGTTGTGACAGAAAGAAAGAAAGACACCTTGGGTGGCTGGCACCAAGTGTCCCCAGAGAAGCTATTATTACTTAACTTGGTATGGAACATATTGTATTTCCCTAAGATGTGAAGGGTACAGGTCTTGATTTTCTTTCCCTGTGGTTTTGAAGCATTTAGCATGGTAAACAAGACTACTCTGTGTGAGCTACAAACCTTGCTTTTTTTTTTTCCCTTCTTCTTCTTCTTCTTCTTTTTAAAAACCAAACAGCCCATTTTCTTAACCTCACAGCTTCATTCAAAGCCTCAATCAACAGCAGCGTTCATGATCACTGTCCAGAAGGAGGTTAACATCAAAGCAGCAATGTAGGAATGGACTGTTGTTAAATCCTACCTACCAACTATTTAATTTTGCTTTTGGATAAATCCACCTCCTTTCTTTATCTTCTTCCTCTCTCTTCCATTCTTTTTCCACTCTCTAAAACCCCAGCCCCACCTTTCCCCTCCACGGCCCAATCACAGGCTCCAGTCAGTTAGAATGTGGAAAATTTTCACATGAAATTATCTGAGTACAAGATACTCCTACTTGGGGCAGCCCCTCTTAAGGAAGCAGAATTAACGTTAGAATATAAACAGTACCAGGGCAACCCACAACCTTTCCTTTTTTTGTCCAATTAAAAGGCTTTTTTCTTTCAGATATAAATTGAACAGAACCATTACAGTTATGCAAATTATAAAGCATAAGACTCATTTAACACCCAGTCTATCATATTTGTTAATTTAGATAAAGCACTCTACCTTTATCCTAACTTAAAAGCTTACAGTTCTATACCTGAATTATGCCCTGGCTTTACTTTGTATTACCATCTGAAAACCATTCTCTCAAATATATATCTCTCTGAATGCTAAACAACTTGAGTTGACTGTGACACCAGTCTTTAATCCCATCAGAAATCTGAGAACTTAAATATTACCTGAATAGGAAGCCCAAAACAGAGCTTCCAAAAGTTAACCAGTTTGTAGAGTCAGCTGACCACCTATACAGTCCCTCATTCCTCACAATGTTGGAGCATCAGTCTTCAGCCTTATGACCCAGGATCATCTGACAGACTTTTGTAAAGCAGAAATATTAAGGACTGCTTACCCTGTCTTGGAAGAGCTATCAATGGACTATTCTGCACAGTGTGTCCTTTTCCTAGATGGTATTTTTGTGTGTGGATAAATTGAGGCACTTCTTGTCCAGCGGCTATCTTGCCATAACTGGAGCAACTCCATTGATGTTCAATTTATTTTTTGAACCAAGAAGGGGGTGCTGTCAGGAGCAGACATATCTCTAGTCACATGATTTTTAATAATGATGGCCTTAAATGTAATATTCTGTGAACTTCTGATGCTTTTGGAATCTATTTATATATGTAAAGTATATCTGAACTGCTAAACCTTAACTATTCTTTGTCATTTCTATTTGAGTAAATTAAAAACACTTTATTATAATTAGATCAGAATCTAATATAACCATGAGTTTACTATCTGACCCTTAATTTGTGTTACTTAATCATCCTAAACAGTTTGTAAAAGTAGTTATTAGAAGGACTGGGTCTAAGCCTTGTATGCTTTTTTTTTTCTTTAAGATTTGTTCATGTGAAGAAAGTTCTGGAGAAAAAGTTCCATACTGTGAGTGGAAGCAAGTGCGAAATCAAGGTTGCCCAGCCAAAAGAGGTGTATCAGCAACAGCAGTATGGCTCTGGGGGCCAAGGAAATAGCAATCGAGGGAACCGAGGCAGTGATGGAGGTCAGAGTCAGAGCTGGAATCAGGGCTACGGCTACCAGCAGGGCCGTGGGCGAGCTACGACAGCTCACCCTCTACAACAGCTTGACCTCTACGACAGCTCACCCTCTACGACAGCTCGCCCTCTACGACAGCTCGCCCTCTACGACAGCTCGACCTATGGCTATTACGGCTACGGCCCAGCTACTACTACAGTCAGGGTAGTACAAATTACAGAAAGAGCCAGCGACGTGGTGATCATCAGAACAACTACAAGTCATACTGAGGCGGCAGGAGCTGCTGAGAGACCACCACACACGCGTTGACTGGAGGCGGAGTGAACACAATCACGTACCAAATTTAACTTGGCAAACGTTTATGGCCTGTCCCATGTGCATCTTATTTAAAAATTTCCCGGGAAATCACTCTCCTGTTTACTAGTCCAGAGCTCTAGTTGTTGTCACCAGCGTGTGGTGTCTCAGAGGCCAGAGCGGCGTTGGGGGCCGATTTTGTTACCAGGTTACCTCGTTCTGGATTGGAGGGTCTGCAGCCTGGACCTAGAGTAAACTGTACCTTAGGAAACCAGGGTCACCTTTTCCACCTTTTAACTGTATATTATTTGTGTCATACATTTCCAGTAATGGAAGTAAATTTACTGGACTTTTTGGTACCTTTTGGGAATCTAATGTACTGTAAGGTATTTTACATGTGTCCTGATTTTGCACGACCTGGATATTGAAGCTATCCAAGCTTTTGAAATACAAATTAAAAAACAAAACAAAACCAAAAAAAAAAAAGATTTATTTATCTATTTTATGTATATGAGTTCACTATCACTGTCTTTAGACACACCAGATAAGGGCGTGGGATCTTATTACAGATGGTTGTGAGCCACCCTGTGGATGCTGGAAATTGAACTCAGGACCTTTGGAAGAGCAGTCAGTGCTCTAACCACTGAACCATCTCTCCAGCCTTAAGCCTTGTATTCTTTTTTTTTTCTCCTTATGTCATTATTTTCAAATTAAAACAATACTCAAGTCACAGCTACACCTAACATGAGATAACATCACAATGTACTTCCTCCCTAACCCTTGTGTTCTTAAATGAGTTGTATAGGTACAACTTCTATCAAAGAGTAGCAATGTTAATTTCAAACTCTGTATCAATATAGGAAATTTACATCAATGAAACCCTTAAATCAGTATCAATCTATAACTTTTGTACCAATGTAAAGTCATAACTTAAATTTACATTAATTATAAAGATTTCTAAGGATGTAAGATATGGCTATATAATGTTTTAAGAGTAAATTTGATAACATATCTCTATTTGTCTATTCCTTTAATTTCTGTGACTTTACTATATCCCTCCTTTTCTCTTCCATCCTCCTTTCCTTTACCTAAGAAGGAAGAATAGAGAAGAAGATGGAAAGGTAGAAGTCCCTGAGTCTAAGCTCTCTAGTTTCCTCCCTGGCCAAAGCTACAACATTTGTAAATTATCCCTTAAAAGAACATATCTATAATTTATAAAATAACCAGAACCATCCACCCCAACATAAGGAACTGGGCTGATGATCTTCTACTGTCTGTTTTTAGCCGAACTGGGATAAAGAATTCCCTTTTGGCAGCCCAAAGGGAACTAGGAAAATTGGTTTAGTCAGAGGAGAGCTAGCTGGCATCTTTTGCCTTCCAGTTCTGAAAAAGTTCTTGGCTTAGCTGACATCCTGCTATAATGGCCTGAAAAGCGGGATGGGTGAGCTAGCTGGAAAAGCCCTGGAAGCAAGTCTTTAGGAAAAAAAAAAACAGCTTCAATGTAGCTGAGGTAGAATCAAATTCGGAGCTGGAATGGAAGGGCCCAGAATCTCAGCATCGCAGAGTGAGAATCTCGTCAGGGCTGTCTTTCTCTTTTTTCATTCTGTAATATATGAAACTTATAAGCAACACATAGTTCCGTCTCTAGTGTTTCCTCCAATCCTTTTCTAAGGTGCTGTCTTTTGAGAAGACATAGTAAATCGAGAGAATAAATATTGCAGTAATGTTAAATCCAGCCCTCTCAAATCACTCAAAATATCATTCTATAAAGCTCAAGATGTTTATTATGTTTCTCTTCTTTAAGTACCATATACATATATATCTTTATTATCATTTAATAATTTTTATTATCTGATCTGGAGCCTTTGTACCTTTGTCTCTCTCTGGTGTTCAATTTAGGACATTGTAGTTCTCTGGGATTCTTTTATTTTCAGAGAGGGGCTGAGGGTAGAAAGACCCAAGGCTTCTGTGCTTCTGAGTTGGCTCTCTGTCTTTTGTTTGCGTTGTAGCTGGCAGCATATGTGTGAGCTCAGGCAGCCTGTATGTAGCACAAGCAGTTGGAAGAGCTGTTCTGGCTGTCCTGTCCTGTGTAGACATGGAGGTTATGGGGGAGTGAGTAGAGACAGGTTCCTTCGGTGCAGATGTCCCAATCAGAGTCCCCTGTTCTTCACTGGGTTCAGGGAATCTGATAAGCCTCTTCTGCCTTCTAAAAGACTCCAGTAAAAACTTCAACCCATTATCTACCAGTGCCAGATGAAGCAACGTACAGTGACTGGCTTCAAGGTTTGTGGATGTTTGCCTCTTGGAAGTGGTGACTAAGAGAGAGTGTGTCAAAGACCAGCTTTGACATCCAGGATAAACTAAGGTGGGCTTACAGTCCTGACTGTCCCTCCCAGGATGCTCTCTAGGGTGCCAACTAGGAATTCCTTTTCCAGCTGATGAAGAAAGGGTGGGAGGGAAATCACACACACACACACACACACACACACACAGACATAGACACTCAGACACAAAGACACACACACACACACAGACACAGACACACACACAGACACACACACAGACATAGACACTCAGACACAGACACACACAGACATAGACACTCAGACACATACACACACAGACACACAGAGACACACATACACACACAGACATACACACAGAGACACATACACAAACAGACACACACTCAGGTGCACAATGAATGAAGCAAACTTCAACAAATTCCCAACAAGCAAGCTCTAACAGCTTCACATATACACACACATATATGCATACATTTATACATATTCATACACTGGGTGGATGGAGCAAAGCTTCAACCACTTTACATGCATGCACATACACATATTTTTGGTGATGAAGCAAACTCCAATGAGCTGGCTTCAACCACTTTACATACACATGTGTATACATGCTTGGTAGATAGAGCAAAACTTCAATGAGCATGCTCCAAAAACTTTATTCTTTTCTCCCATGGCTTATATATCCCAGCAAAATCTTTCAAGCAATATAAAATTATAATGTGATTACATTCTACTTTTCTTCTAGTGAATGACTATGAAAAAACTGTGCGTTCCCTAATACCTTTATAAGAAATAACATACATAGTACAGGAAAAGAAAACAAATTATTCCCAAGAACCCACATACATTTGTAACTTACCATAGATTACAAAAGTGTGAGCAACCAAGGTAATTTTCTCAACCAGTTTCTCTTACTGGCAGGCAACAATTTGCAGTTACAAAGAAAGGGTCAACTATTTTATTGTGTATCTTTAAAAGTAATCTTACAAAAATCTTAAAAGAATCACAAATCTCTACTTTTATATAAAAGACAACAACCCAATTGTATTTTAAATCCTCAGAATGCACATCTATTCATCAGCAAATTTGTTAAACCATATAGAGTAAGCTGAGGGCAAAAATGGGCACCAGGAATTCATTGGCTTGATCATCAGCCCAGCCTCAGCAAGAGTCACTTCTGCTTGTGCTGCCATTGTTCTTGTTCCCTGACCTTAAAGTCTCTAGCTTAACTATTGAGAGTGTGCCTCTCTGAACTTCAGATTCTTCCCTAAGATTTTCTACATCAGAGCCAGTAGTAAGAACATCTTGATCTAGCTTCACTAACAATTTTATTTTTCCAAATGCTTTCTAAGGGTGGTGGTTGCTGACCATCTACATCTCTGAATTCTTTCCTAGGGTGGTGATTGAAAGTTAATCTGCTCCAGCAGCAATGTCTGAAAGAGATCAAGCACTAAGATTGTGAGGGCCAGAGACACTGCCCAGTGAGGGGCTGCAAACCCCTTAGAGTTCCCATACAAGTCTCAGATTGAGGGGGAAGTGAGGCTAGACAGAGAAGAACTCCATTAACAGCACGAGGGCCTCAGCACACCCACAGAGGCTATGCTAACCAGCTGGTCGGATTCCATGAATCCTAAAGTCAATCGATGGATCGATGTTCCAGGAGCTGGAAGACAAAGGAAGGACAGATTTTCAGGTGTTGGCACAGTTGTACAGAGAAACCCTGTCTCAAAAACAGAAGGGGGGGGGTTTCTTTAATCCCTAATGGCTTAGAAAACACTTAGGCTTTATCTGCAGTCCTTAGGACACTTCCCAACAGTCATTAGAGTTTAGTAGGAGAGCCCTCCAGTCTCTCTAAGGGATGCTTTTCCACAGAGAGCTTGAATTTCTACTCAGCAGAAGCATTTGGCCAGCTAATTTCAACCGGACATGTATAGCATATGGGGCCTCAGATGTGTAGCCCTTGATTTTGTGCCTGCTTCTACCAAACTGAGCACATCTCTTTCTGTAGAGGAGAAAAACAATCATGGATTGGTCAGTACTATAATCAGTATATTAAGGAGCCTCCAAATGTCCAAGTAGTAAAAAAGTAGCAGAGATTTAGACAGCTAGTGCCTAATTTTCAGGACAGTAGATTTGTGGGAAATGAAGAGGCTAAGTCATTCATATAATAAGAGAGTCAAGAGAGCTGAGGAGACTAACTAGGGGAGAAAAAGGTACCAGCCTGAGGAGGTGAGAAGGAGGAAGGGACATGGGGAAACGCAGGAGGGGAGATGATCAGATGAGAATATTAATGACCCATATAAAGAGTCTATGATGAAACCCTGTGTATGTTAACCCAACATTAATTTTAAAGAACAGACAAAAAGATAAGGGCCTAGTGAGGAATGTCAGGTTACTGAGGTGTGGCTTCAAAGGAGGAGGTGGGACCTTGATTGCCTCCTCTTCCTCTTTTTCCTCCTCTCCCTCTTCTTCCTCCCCTTCTCCTCCCTGTCTTTCTCCTCCTTTTCCTCCTCCTCTTCCCTCTTCTCTTCTTCCTCCCCCTCCTCCCCCTCCTCTTCCTCCTCTTCTTTCTTCTCCTTCTACTCCCTCTCCTCCTCCTCTCCCTCTTCCTCCTCTTCTTTTTCCTCTTCCCTCTTCTCCTCTTTCTCCTTCCCCTTTCTTCTCCTCTTCCTTCTCCCTTCTTCTCTTCCTTCTCCCCTCCTTTTCCTCCTCCTTTCTCCTCCTTCTCCTCTTCTTCTTTCTTTTGTCACTTACTATTCCGGAAGTAAATGGCTGAATCAGCAGAGGTACAAAGATGGTGAAGTCATTGGACCATGGGTCAAAACATCTAAAACTGTGAGAACTTTTTTTCTTATAATTATCTCAGGTGTTTTTTAATTTTATCCTATTGTTATTTTTATTTCATGTGTATGAGTGTTTTGCATGAATGTGTATTACTTTCCTGCTTGGTAACCATGGAGATTGGAAGAGGGACATCCAATCCATGGAATTGAAGTTACAGATGGTTATGAGTTGCCACGTGGGTCTTGGAATTGAACCCAAGTCCTCTAGAAGGGAAGCTGGTGTTTTGTTTAATTTAATTTATCTTATTTTGTTTCATTTTATTTTTGAGACAGGGGTTCTCTGTATCATCTTGGCTGTTCTGAAACTTGTAAACCAGTCTGGCCCTGCAAACTCAGAGATCCTCCTGCCTCTGCCTTCCAAGTGCTAGTATTAAAGGCATGTGGCACTAACCCCTGGGTGAGAAGCCAATGCTCTTTACCACTGAATCATCTCTAGCTTCTATTATGTTTTTTAAAAGATGTATTAATTATATGTAAGTACATTGGAGCTGTCTTCAGACACCATAAGAAGGCATCAGATCTCATTAAAGATAGTTGTGAGCCACCATGTGGTTGCTGGGAATTGAACTCAGGACCTCTAGAAGAGCGGTCAGTGCTCTTAACCACTGAACCATCTCTCCAGCCCCCCTATTATGTTTTATATTTGTTTTTGTTGTTTTACATAGAGTCTCAAGTGTCACAGGATGACTTCAGACTGTAAGTATAGCTAGGGATAACCTTGAACTTCTGATCCTTCTGCATCTACCTCCAGAGTACTGGGGTTATAGGTGTGTACCACTGAGAAGCCAAACCTACTCCATCTTAGAACTGGCCTCCTTCTTTAAAAAAAAAAAAAAGAGGGAAAAAAAGGCTTGTAAACGTGTCCCACAGCTGAACCCAAGCTGCACCCCAGTACCAGAAAGGACCCCACAGCTTATCCTTGGTTAGAGTTACTCCCTAGCTACTTCCTAGCAACACTTAATCAAAGATTAGTCTGATTGTTTCAGATGTACTTTCCAATCTTTCATGACAAGCACTCCCTTGTTGGCATACAATAGTCATTCAATTAAATGCTTGCCAGGGTGGACCCTGTCTCAGTTAGGGTTTTACTGCTGTGAAAAGACACCATGACCAAGGCAACTCTTATTAGAACAACATTAAATGAACTTAACAGAGGTTCAGTCCATTGTCATCAAGGCAGAAACGTGGTGTAGCGTCCAGGCAGGCATGGTGTAGGAGTAGCTGAGAGTTCTATGTCTTCATCTGAAAGCAGCTAGAGTGAGAGTCTTAAAGCCCACACCCACGGTGACACACCTACTCCAACAAGGCCACACCTCCAAATAGTGCCAGTGGCCAAGTGCTTTGGGACAAGCATATACAATTATGACAGATACCCTTCACTTACTTCCATTTCCTGTGAACCCGTGTCCTGATGGGTGGTCCGGGCTGCTTCACCGAACTGTCCTGTGGGTGGGCATTGAGTGAGCCCAAACTCAAGTTTATAATAAAGAGACCCTACTGTGATTACATCACAAGTGACTTCTTGGTAGTCTTTTAGGGTTCACAGCTACTTCTTGTCACACCAAGGCTAGTTTATGGATGGAAAGGATTGAGTTGCAGGCCTTTGGATGTTTGGTGGGCAAGCAAAGCTCTGTCACCAGTTCCCAGGCATTTATGATAGTGGCAAAAAGCTGACAAGTGGGGTCTTGGAAGAGAAAGCCTCTACCAAGAAATAACACATGTAAAAAGAAACTGGAATGAGGCCTTTGTCAGGGGTTTAGCCTCAACATATGATCAGAGTTCTCAACTATGTGACTCTGTAAACAGTACGTGGCTCTGTTTCATTTTCTAATATTTCTTCAAACTTTCTTTGCAAGTCAAACATTAATCCAAAACTACCAATGTACAGTTATTACATTGTTTCCAAGATGAGAGCACACAGCACACACCTGGACCATTAGGGCTGTGCTGTGCCCCTTTGACTCAAATTTTATTTAAGAATCATTACATCAAGGAGCACCTAGTATCACAGAATTCACCCGAGCAGGAGAAAGAAGTAGGAAAGTCAGATATAGCAGAATAATTATGCACACGAAGGCCAACTGAAAAGCAGTCACACACAAATGAGATCTATACAGCCGTTGTCCAGGGCTAAGGTTAGGAGCAACTGTTTTACAGACAGGCTACTGAGCTGTCTCCATCCTGGCCTGCAGTGGGGAGTCCCTGTCATGGTATGCTGTCCCCAGCAAGGCCTGGCTGGCTGGCTTCTGGGATGTTTGTGGGAGGACAAAGGTGCAGTGCTGCTGTGGGCTAATTAGGAGCACTCCACTCCTAATGCTGGAACTAAACTTCCAGTATGTGCTGTTAAGATGGGACCTTTGAGGAAGTAACCACAGATAACCTTACTGACAGATGGAATCAGAATGGCTTTGGCCACCTTCTGCTTCTGTCTTTCTGACATAAGTGGACACAATGTTCAAGACATCCCCTTGAAAGCAGAGGCTAGGTTCTCATTAGAAATATCCTTTGGATTCTCAAGCATCTAAAACTGTGAAAAACAAATGTCGATATTCTTTTAAAAAAAGAAAAGGTTTGTGGAGAGCAGGGTATAATGGTGCAGGCCCTTTAACCCCAGCCCTTGGGAGGCAGAGGCAGTGGATCTCTGAGTTTGAGGCCAGCCTGGTCTACAGAGTGAGTTCCAGGACAGCCAGGGACACACAGAGAACTCTGTTTTGAAAACAAAAACAAAAACTACAAAACAAAACAGAAGGTTATTTTTGAAACAAGGTTTCATTATGTTACCTTGACTGTTCTGGAACTTGCTCTGTAGACAGGGCTAGACTGACACAGAGATGAGCCTGACTCTGCCCCCTGTGTGCTGGGATTGAGGACATATGTTACCTCATGGCTCCTGAGGTTTTTTGTTTTTTTTTTTTTAACAAAGTCTCAAGTATTTTTGTTGTGGCATCACGGGTGGGCAGAACCAGGTGACATTGGCTGATGAAACTGGGTCTTCAGTAAATAGTGGAGCAGAGCTAGTGTAAAGGGTAAATAAACTAAAAAAAAAGCTAAATAAACAGGTGGAGTCTGGTAGACCTAACGTCTACATGGATTCAAAGGTTAACAGGTAGCTCAAAATCCAGAGATAGGCAGGGTACTCTGTCTCTGCCATAACTGATACCAGTGGGCAGGGCTGCGCCCAATTCCAGTGCTCTTGGCCTGCTGAACCCCCACTGAGTGTGGCATAGCCTATAATCAGAAGTCTGGCTCAGGGGCCTGCAGGGAGGTCCTGCCCTCTCTGGCACAGGCTTTACTAGAGCAGCAAAAGCCCCATTTCTCCTCTGAATGTAGGTCAGAGAGTGGCTGGCACAGTGGCTGGCACTTCAGACTTAACCACATTCTGTAAAGAAATGTTACACAAGGGGGTAAAAATATGACAAGGCCCATATCCTTGGCAGTGTTTTCTTAGTCTTGTTTTGAAACCAAGTAAATATTTCTCCACATACCAACGATCTGTGGTACCAGCTATGTGACTAGTGACAGTTGGGTCTTGGAAGGCAATAACCCAGAGTGGGATACTTTGAATCCCAGAAAAGTTTCACAGGGAAGTGGTGGTACATGCCATTAATCCTAGCATTCAGGAGGCAGAGGCTCCAGATCTCTATGAATTCAAGGATAGCTTACTGATTGCATTTAAAATATCCAATTTTTTAAAAAAATTCAAAGTCATTTTTCAGTCCAAAGTCTCTTAACTGTGGGCTCTACTTCTTTTTCCAAGGGGAGAAAATAGCCGTGAACAGTCACAAACAAAAGCAAAATCAACCTTTAACTGTCCAGTGTCTGAGATCCACTTACAAACTTCTGGGCTCCTCCAAGGGCTTGGGTCACTTCTTCAGCTCTGCCCTTTGTAGCACACCCCTTGTCTTCTAGGCTCCAGCTGCCTGTTCTCCACTGCCGCTGCTCTTCTTGGTGGTCATCTCATGGTACTGGCATCTCCGAAACACTACTGTCAGTCCTGGGGCACTAATTGCAACTGAGGCTGCACCTTCACCAATGGCCTTCCATGGCCTCTCACAGTGCTGAGCCTCAGCTGCTCTCCATGACCCCTTCATTCCTTCAAAACCAGCACCACCTGGGTGACTCTTACACATTACCAAGTCCAGCCACAGCAAGAAGTACAACCTTGGTTATCTCTGGAACACATTCTCTTTGTGCTCTCAGAAGATACTTCGAAGAAAATTTCACCTCAATGATGCTGGTCTCTTCTTAATTACCACTAATTTTTTAGCTCCAGTTGACCAGCATCAATAGTCCCAGTAATGAAAAGGTTTTGCTTTGGTGGTTCTAGTATCTTGTTAATCACAGCTGATTCTTCAGCCCCAGCTAACCAAAACCACAGAATCTTCACAATCAAAACAGCAACAGCCCTGATAAGAGTCTTTAATCTTCCCTCTGAAATTTTACAAGCCAGGCTTCCATCTTCTGCACTGTTCTCAAGATTATCTTCCAAGCTCCTATTGAACATCGCAGAGTTCTTAACATCCCTATGATTCTTCTAACTCAAAGTTCCAAAGTCCTTCCACAGTCCTCCCCAAAACAGGGTCAGGTTGCCACAGGAATACCCCACTATGCTGGTACCAATTTGTCTTAGTCAGGGCTTCTATTCCTGCACAAATATCATGACCAAGATTCAGCTTACACTTCCATATCTCTGTTCATCACTAGAGGAAGTCAGGACTGGAACTCAAGCAGGTCAGAAAGCAGGAGCTGATGCATAGGCCATGGAGGGATGTTACTTACTGGCTTGCTTCCCCTGGCTTGCTTAACTTGCTTTCTTATAGAACCCAGAACTACCATCCCAGGGATGGCATCACCCACAATGGGCTGGGCCCTCCCCCCTTGATCATTAGTTGAGAAAATGCCTTACAGCTGGATCTCATGGAGGCATTTCCTCAAGGGAGGCTTCTTTCTTGGTGATAACTTCAGCTTGTGTCAAATTTTGACACAAAACTAGCCAGTACAGACCCTTAATAATTGACAGCGAATGTCCCATGTCACTGAAGTCTGAGGGCAGAGAGGTAAGCACAGTTATGAGTCCCCTGCTCACTCCTCATCCCAAAACATCACTGCTTTCTAGAAACTTCCCTGTCACAGTCTTCAGGGAGAGCCCCACGTCTTTTGCAGCTTCCAATCTTTTCATTTTTAAGGGATAGGGAGAATCATGACAGAAAGCTGAAATTGCCCAGGAGAAAACACCTTTAGACTCTGGAGATTCTCTGTTGAAACTCCAATATCAAAGAAAAAAAAATCAGAATTTACATCTTTATGTGTTTTTTCAGGGAAAGCAAGGTTGTTTTTTTTTTTTTTAATTATTTATTATATATAAGTACACTGTTGCTGTCTTCAGACACACCAGAAGAGAGCATCAGATCTCTTTACAGATGGTTGTGAGCCACCATGTGGTTTCTGGGATTTGAACTCAGGACCTCTGGAAGAGCACTCAGTGTTCCTAATCACTGAGCCATCTCTCCAGCCCAAGGTTATTATTTCATTGCTGAGAAAACTGAGGTCCAGAGAGAGTGGGATCAAAGAGATATGGCTGGTTTCAAAACTCAAGCTTGCCTTGCTCCGGTGCAGTCCTCTAAATGCTACCGACTGAGTAGGGAAGATGTTGAGTTGAGGCAACATGGTAGTGAGCTGAGTCTCTGCAGCTACCTGTGAAGTGGGAATCCTTCCAGAATCTCAGAGTTGAAGTAATTGGTGCTGACAAGACCACTATGTGCTACTAAATGGGAAAAGCCTCTGTTCCCATAATTCACTTCCCCAAGCATCTGCTTTCCCCGAACCTCTCCAGAAAGTCAACAGTCCTGCTCATGTACTAGCATGGTGTGCTGATCTCAGATTCCTGAGAGAGGGGGGAGGGAGGGAGGGAGGGAGGGATAGAGAGAGAGAGAGAGAGAGAGAGAGAGAGAGAGAGAGAGAGAGTTAGTTCGGCAAAATTATCATTACATCTCATTACATCTCATATGGAATCTAGCTGGTTGATATCAAAAAAGCCTACTTTTGACTTCCTGCGTGCCAGAAATAGTTCTGTGTTCCTCAGAACTGCTTGTGAGACCAGGCAGAGAAGACCTGGTTGGACAGCAGCTTTTTTGTGGCCAGACAGATTGCCATAGAAAACATACATCACTAAGCACTGGAGAGGTGGCTCAGTGGTGTTAGTTACAAACTCCTGCTTCCCTTGCAAAGGACCTGAATTCAGTTCCCAGCATCCATATGGAGACTCATAACCATTGTGACTCCAACTGCAGGGGATATGATACCCTCTTCTGGTCTGTTCGGGAACTGTATTCATGTGGTGCACAATATATACATGCAAGCTAGACATTCACACACATAGAATAAAAAAGAATGAAAAGTAACAAAATAAGAGCCGGGAAGTGGTGACTCACGACCTTAATTCCAGTACTCTGGAGGCAGAGGCAGGCAGATCGGTGTTCAAAGCACAGCCTAGGCTACACCGATAAACCTTGTCTCTAAACACAGAAATACAAAAGAAAAGAAGAAAAGCACAGCCAATTTTGCGTTTTGGTTTTGTTGTTGTTGTTTGTTTTTGTTTTTTTTTTTAATATTGAATGCTTCACGGATTTCCATGTTATCGCGCAGGGATGGTGCTAACCTTCTCTGCGTTGTTCCAACTATAATATATATGCTGCCGAAGCGAGCACCCAGATTTTATTGAATCCAAATATGAACCAGGGGGATATCAATGCAGGAAAAGGTTCCTGTCCCTCTCTTGGTTATCAACTTGACTACACCTGGAATTAACTAGGAGCCAAGTGGCTGGATGTACCTGGAAGGGACTTATTTTTTTTCTTAATTAAATCACTTGAAATGTGAAAACCTACCCTAAGTCCAGATCTTTTGAGAAGACCCATCTTTAACATGGGCCACACGTTTTAGTGGCAGACTATGTAAAGGACTTGATCTCTGTTTGCCTACTTGCTTTCCCCCTTGCTGGCAAGTGCATCCCCTCACTGGCATTAGAGTGTAATTATTCATGATTCCGACATGTCCTGAAGACCAGCAGAAACATCCAGTGTTGTGGACTGAACAGCTACTGGGTTCTTGGACTTTCCAGTGAGAGACGGCCATCATTGGAATAGTTGGGCCATAACCTGTGACCCACTCTAATAAATCCCATTTTTTTGTTTGATTGTTTTTGAGGCAGAGTTTTCTGTGTAACCCTGGCTTCCTGTAACTCACTCTGTAGACCAGGCTGGCTTTGAACTCACAAAGATTGATCCATCTGCCTGGGATTAAAGGAATGAACCACCACGCCAGGCTGCAAAGACCCCACTCGCGTATATACATGCATGCATACAGATAGTGTATATACATGCATGCATACAGATAGTGTATATACATGCATGCATACAGATAGTGTATATACATGCATGCATACAGATAGTGTATATACATGCATGTATACAGATAGATGTAGATGCAGATGTAGACAGGTAGAGTCATTCTATCAGTTCTGTTTCTCTAGAGAACCCTGACTCACATGCCCACGTAGTCTCTGAATTCTGTGCTGGTTTAGAGCGTAGGAGCTGCAGCAGTTACTACATAACCCCAGCATTACTGACACTTCATTGGAACACTGACCCCGTGACTTACAGACTTACTCTGTCCTCATCTCTGACTGTGGACCCTGAGCCTATGCTTTGTCCTCCATTGGCTCTTCCCTACTGGTCCACCACAGTCTGCAGTGGGACCTTTCTCTTGAGACTTTTTATTAGTTGTAAATACCATAGTGGCCTCCCAATAGCATCTTGACCCTGGCCTCCTATAACCCCTGACCCTGGCCTTCTCTAACCCCTCTTCTCACAGTCACATAATGTCTTCCCTAAAATACTAATATAATCATATGACTGGCCTCAATCCCTTTAAGACCAGGGATGTATTTCAGATGGCAAGGTGCTTGTCTAAAGTGTATGAAGATCTGGGTTTGGTCCCTAGCGCTATATAAACCAAGAGTAAGGAAGGATACTAGTATGCTCAGCCCAGAGAAGTACAGGCAGAGGGTCAGAAGTCCAACACTGTCTTCTGCTACATAGTGAGTTTGAGGCTGGGTTGGACCACGTGAGACTCTGTGTCTAATACAGCAATAATATCAACGCCTTGGTCCCCACTCATAAATGCCCCTTTAAGAGCTTCCTCTTCTATAGGATGAACTATAAACTGACTTCTATAGGGAGAAAAATGTTGAGGATGTCACGAGTTCTCTATGCTGCAAACAGATGAAACTGTGTTTTTTCATAATGTCATAAATTCACAAGCTGTAGCAGTTTTAGTGACTCAGTTTGTCTGACAACCAGGCCTACGTTGGTAATCTGGCCAAAGCTAATAAAAGTTCTTTCATTGTAATCTTAATCAGTGCTGTTAACTCACATAACACACAGAAAACACATTTTGTACGCATGTAGTTTCCAGGATGAATACGACTTAAACAGGCTACAGCAGAGTTCGAGAGGTTTCAGAAGTGAGCTGAGAGGAACGCAAGCAGAGTTTGTACTGATAACAGAGTAAACTCAGAGCCAGGAAGAGGTTGCTGTAGAGAAAGAGGCCATGGGGGTTAGGGTAGAGAGCCCCCTGTGTCGTTTTCCAGTGATAATCTGAAACAGAAAGGAACAAACACCCTGCCTCTCAGTAACTCGGTGTTTCTCAACCTTCCCCAGAACCACTGCAGTAACCGTTCTCACTGTAGCAACCATCTCTCCAGTAGTCACATATCCTGTGCTGCTTGGTACTTGTAACTAGAGAAGGTAGAAACCAGGAAATCAATCAGTTATTTGCTATAGTTAAACAACCATGACCCTTCCCAGGCTTTCTGACCAGAGAGGCTTGAAAACCATAGGGAAAAATCAAAACGTGTAGATTAAAAAAAAAAAAGTGTGCAGACAGACATGAAAGCATGTGAGGCTGTTATTTGATGTTGAGTTAAATACCACTCCACATAGAGATCTGGGGGCTGAGGCTAGGGTGCGTGAAGCCCTGGGTTCAGTCCTCAGCATCCTCAAAACGAAGCATCGGGGTGTACACCTGTAATGCCCTCACTCTGGAAGAAGTTCAAGAGAAAGGAAGTTCAGAAATTGGAGGTGCTTTCATGCTAACCCCAGGTAGTTGGATTTTATCGACAGTGCATGCTGTACGCAGTTACAGAAATATCTCACTGAACTGGGTGGGGCGGCACTTGGGAGACAAAGACAGGCAATTTCTGTAACCTTGAGGTTAGCCTTGAGTTTCAGGACAGCAACAACTCCACACTGAAACCCTGTCTCAGAACAAACAAGCAAAAAGGAAGAAGAGACGACATACTGAGCTCAGTTAATGTGTACAATTAACTCACACAATAAAAATCGTTTCCTTTTTGTTTTGAGACAGTGTTTCTCTGTGTAGCCTTGGCTGACCAGGAACTCACTCTGTAGACCAGGCTGGCTTTGAACTCAGAGATCTGCCTGTCAAGTTCTAGGATAAAGGTGTGTACAACCACTGCCTCTCAGAGCAGGTTGTTTTTTTTTGAAAAAAATGTAACACTAGTTTGGTAATCCCATGAAAGGAGAAACCCTACACTATTTAATGAAGATTCTATTTCACACTCAAATAACCAGAAGTCCTGAGCTGTTAGGAAGGATATCAAGATACTTAAATTGATTCTTCCATTATGAACATATCTACACAATGTCATGGATGGTGTTATATAAAAAAAATAAGGCATGGGGGCTGCAGAGATGGTTCAGTGGTTAGGAGATGTACTACCTCTGTGAACAACCTAAGTTCAGTTCCCAGGGCTGGCACAGAATGGCTCGCCAATGCCTGTCACTCCAGCTCCAGAGGATATGACCTGTAACTGTTACTTTTATTCTCCTGTCGTGGTTGTTGTCTTGGAGGCTTACTGTCTCCATCTGCTAAGCTAGACCTAGTCCTGGAAGCTTCTAGCCTCCATACAGCCTTATCTAGGCCTAGAATGTTTTCAGCCTCTTAGACTTAGAGCTGAATAAACCTAACACTTCCTAGTTCTTTTTGTGCTCTGGCTGGTTGGTTCAACTCAGCTGGACTGGCTCAAACTCCTCTCCAAGCTGACTGATTCAGTCTGGCTTCTCTCAGCTTCTCCTGAATGAACTGCTCTGCTTGGCCTCATACTAACTTTGGCAATCTGTTCTAATCTTCTGGCTCCTTCTCACTCTCTGGTTCATTCTGTCTTCAGCGTTCTCTCTCTGCAACCTGTTTCCGTACAACTGTTCCTGTTGTTGTTGCCTCTCCATCTCAGTGAGCCTTGTAAATGAGAACACAACTCAGTTAATATGAACACAAGCAGCGTGCCTAGATTGGGCAGATCCACCGCTACACTACTCTGTTCCCCAGCTATGAGATCCCTTATAACTTACGAACCAGGCCATGGTACTTCAGTTCCATCTTCTCTCTCCCTCTCTCTGCCACCTCCTCTCTCTCCAACCCTCCAGCTCCATCTTCCCTTTCTCTACCCAATCACCAGCTCTTCCTCTATTTTACAAATTAAAATGGAAAGAAGCCCTTCTTAGGGAAGTGGAATTAACATCAAAATACAGTTCCAGGACAATCCGTGACAATAAAACTCTCTTCTTCCTCTTCCTCTCTCCTCTATTCTTTCTCTCTCTCTCTCTCTCTCTCTCTCTCTCTCTCTCTTTCTCTCCCTTGTGAGAGTTGGGCGTATCCTATTCTGTCAAATCTTTCTCTCATTCCTCACTTTGTCTGCCACTCAATTAGACATCACTTTCAAACATGGGGATTTCCTTCTACAAACTAACATTGCCTTCATTGTTTGAGATTAAAGTTGTGTTCTAAGGATGTGTTTGTATTCCAGCCAGAGGGATTGCAAGTGTGTGTTAATGCTGAGCCACACTACAACTCTTTTTTCAGTAAATAACACAACTTTAGGGTTCACAGTGTGATCAGACATCCCACAGCAATGAGCTCAGAGTGTACCTGCACTCATGTACGCAGAATACAAATATATGTATGCATATATATGTGTGTATATATATATGTGTGTATATATATATATATATATATATATATATATATATATATATGTAAATAATTTGACATGTGGGAAGCCACTGTATTTGCCATTACAAGATGGCGCCTAGCCCGAAGGGAGGATGGCCAGTTTTGAGATAAACAACCTAAGTGAGCATGCACGCCTGCCTGTTTTTGCTGAATCATGGTGACTCTGAGTATGCTAATTAGGGAGCACAGAATGCACCAATCAGGTGGCGACACAGTCCTCCTAAGCATATATAAGGAGGGCTGGTTTCTGGGCTCAGGGTCTTTCACCACTGCAATCAAACCCGCAATAAACGCCTGTAGAAGGATCCTGTTGTGGTGCGTCTTCCTTGCCGGTGAGATAGGCAATTGCTACAATTGGTGCCGAAACCCGGGAACAAGAAACATCTGAGGCACACGCGAAGACCCCAGTACGCTGGAGGATTCAGAACTACATGGCGTGGGTATAGTCTTGTAAGGTGTACCGGATTGCTCTGAGAGGTATGCCTCCATTTGGTGTAGATCCGCTGTGGGTTGGGTTAGCTTTCCCTGTCTTGGTCGTAATTGTGCTGCTTATCTGCTATTGTCTTCAATTGTCATCACCCTGGAAAAGTGTATTTGTTGGGTATAAAAAAGCTGGTAACACGAGTGTAGATAGACTCGATAGCCCCGTGTGTAAGTTCTTGTGTAGCTAAACAAGCGACGTGGGAAATTCACCATCTAAAGCTATGATATCTGCTCTCGAAGCATTACTAAAAGAAAGGGGATTGAAGATTTCGGAATCAAACTTGGGACATTTTATAAAAGAAGTAGATAAGATGGTGCCTTGGTTTGTTACCACAGGTTCTCTCAATTTACCAAGTTGGTCTAAGTTGGGGCGCGATATAGAAAGGGCCACAGAAGAAGGGACTTTAGCCTCGGGGATAAGGCCAATATGGAAGTTGGTAAAAGCTTGCATGCAAGACAAAAAATGTGAGGTACAAGTTAGACAGGGACAAAAGGTGTTATCGGATTATCAGGAGAGCATGTCAGAAACAGAGCGAGAAAAGAAATTAGGAGCACGAGAGAAAAACCAGTTAAAGGGAAAAGAAAAAAAGAGAGTGCACAAAGAACAAAAAGGACCAGAGGAAGAAAAGCACAGAGCAAAGCCGCTTTACCCTCTGGCAGAGTTAGAACTCCTCAAGCTGATGAGTTCTGAGGAGTCTGGGCTTTCTGAAAGTGAAAAAGAGGATTTAGAAGAGGCTGCCGCTGAAAACGAAGCGGAGCGCTATAGTCCGGAAAGCCTTGCTAAGATGGCAGCTAGCGTGCCATCGCCACCGCCTTATCATAATAAAGGCAGAAGTGAGTGTAAGTTCTCCTTCTGCTCAGAAAAGACACGTAGAAAATTACAACAAATGTTTCCAGTGTTTGAGGATGCAAACAATGTTAGATTCCACCAACCTTTAGAACTTAAACAAGTAAAAGAATTAGCAGAATCTGTGAGAAAAACAGATAGTGCAGGACTGGGTTTTTCATAGGGGCCACTAAGGAGCCGCTACCCATTCCATGGCATACGGACAAGTTCGTCTGGGTACCTCAGTGGCCACTACCCAAAGAAAAACTTGAAGCGGCACAGCTTTTGGTCACAGAACAACTAACATTAGGTCATTTAGAACCATCTCAATCGCCTTGGAATACCCCTATTTTTGTGATTAAGAAAAAATCTGGAAAATGGAGACTGTTACATGATCTTAGGGCTATCAATGCACAGATGAATATTATGGGACCTGTACAAAGGGGTCTCCCTTTGCTTTCCGCATTAACAAAAAATTGGCCTGTTATTATTATAGACATTAAAGACTACTTTTTCTCAATTCCTTTAAATAAAAAAGATAGGTGCAGGTTTGCTTTTACCCTACCATCTATTAATCATGAGCAACCGGATATGAGATATCAGTGGAAAGTTCTTCCCCAAGGTATGGCCAATAGTCCCACTATGCGTCAACTTTATGTGGGTCACGCCATAAGTCCAATAAGAAAAGAATGTCCTGATATAAAAATACTTCATTATATGGATGATATCCTTTTGGCTGGTTCCCAAGAAAAAGATGTTATTAATGCTTATACAAAAATTGTTAGTACCTTAGAAGAGCATGATTTACACATTGCATCAGATAAAGTACAATATCTGACCATGGGACACTTTCTAGGAGCCATCATTAAGCCTTTAAGCATTAGACCTCAAAAGTTACAAATTCAAAGAGATCATTTAAAAACTCTAAATGACTTTCAAAAATTATTAGGTGATATAAATTGGCTCAGACCTTTTTTTTTTTAAAGATTCCCACATCTGATTTAAAACCATTATTTGCCATCCTTGAAGGAGAATCTCATATTTCTTCTCCACGTCGCTTGACCCCTAGTGCCTTGAAGGCTCTTCAACAAGTAGAGACTGCCATCACTAAAGCTTAATTGAGCAGGATAGATCCTAAAAAACCATTCTCTTTATGTCTATTGCAAACTGCCCTAATCCTAACAGCCGTTCTGTGGCAAGATGGGCCACTTTTATGGGTCCATTCACACTCATCTGGTTCCAAGACGATAGAGCATTATCCTACAATGATTGCTGAGCTAGCCCAAGAAGGACTTAAACATGCTTTAACACATTTTGGCATGTTACCTGAAAAAATTATTATCCCATATACAACAGACCAAATTCAGGTATTGAGTGCCACCCTCAATGAATGGGCTATATTGCTTTGCACTTTTCCGGGAAAATTTGACAGCCATTATCCAAAACATCCTTTGTTACAGTTTGCCATTAAGCATCCTATTATATTTCCAAAATTAACCTCCAAAAAAACCCCTTGTTAATGCATTAGATATTTATACTGATGGTTCTAAAACAGGAAGAGGATGATATGTTGTGAAAGATCAAGTGCATTCCTTTCAATTTTCACCTGATGCACCTCAATTGGTTGAGTGAATGGTGGTATTGAGAGTTTTTCAGCATTTCCCCCTACAGTCAATTAACATTATTTCGGATTCTTATTACGTGGTAAATACGGTTTCTCAGTTAGAAACTGCGGGGATAATTAAACAATCTAGCAAAGTGGCTGACATATTTGGTAATATACAAAATTGTATCCTTTCCTGATCACACCCATTTTTTATTCAACACATTCGAGCTCATAGTCTGTTACCAGGTCCTATGGTACAAGGAAATGCATTGGCTGATCATGCCACAAAAATGTTCCCCATCTTAACTAAATCACCTTTAAAAGCTGCTGCAGACTTCCATGCTCTCTGTCATGTACCTGCCAATACATTGAGGCTTAAATTTTCTATCTCTCGTGCAGAAGCACGAGATATAGTCCTAAGATGCAGTAAATGTGCAGACTTTATTTCTAAACCTAATGTGGGGGTCAACCCTCGCGGTATAAGACCTTTAGACATATGGCAAATGGATGTGACTCATATCCAATCTTTTGGTAAACAACATGTCCATGTGTCTGTAGACACTAGTTCTGGTGTCATGCATGCTACACCCCTTTCGGGTGAAAAGGCTTCCCATGTCATTCAACATTGTTTGGAGGCCTGGAGCACGTGGGGGAAACCACTGTTGCTAAAAACAGACAATGGTCCTGCTTATACCTCAAGCAAATTTCAACAATTCTGTCTACATATGCAGGTTAAACATCTTACAGGATTACCCTATAATCCTCAAGGACAAGGCATAGTTGAACGGGCGCATCGCACCCTTAAACAATATTTGCTAAAACAAAAAGGGGGAATAGGAGGAGTTGCATCTACCCCTAAGATGATGTTATCCCTTGCTCTATTTACACTTAATTTTTAAAATTTGGATGATAATGGCCAATCAGCGGCAGAAAGACATGGTCAATGGCCTAAACCACCCATTGATAAGGCACGATGAAAAAATGTATTGACTAATAAATGGCAAGGCCTAGATCCCGTGTTAATCAGATCCAGGGGAGCTGTTTGTATTTTCCCACAGGATGAAGAAAATCCCATCTGGGTGCCAACAAGATTGGTGAGGATCATCAAAGACCAGGATGAAGGACGCGTGACAACCCTGAAAAAGGATCCACCCATGGATTCTGGGAATACTGATAGGAATGTGGTTTGTACAGACTGAAAGTATCCCATTATGGGCCATCGTTAGAACCTGGCCTGTCCCTATACCTGTGCATGCCAATTCCACGGTGTTGCCAGTGTTTTTCTCAGTAAACTGTGCACAAGATGTTCCATGTATAACACCTCTTGGGGAAAACTCTCAGCCTTATAATGCTACCAATTTTACCATATCTGGTACCTTATGTTTTGCTCTTTCTTCTGACTCAAACCCTTGTATTTGGATCCGTAAAGGTGTTATTGCACATTGAAAAAAATCCTCTTGAGGGTGCATCAGCTAATACCATACAATCTGCTCTAAGCGCTCTTCAAGAGGTTGCTAAGGGATCCCAAACAGGGTCGAGAAGTAATGATAGTCATGTTGAGACATATAATTTAACCACACTTCTTATGATTCATGAAGGTACAAGACCATTTAAGCCAAAAGATTCTACTATAGTTGCTAACAAATCTTCAACTAATAGGAAGATTTTACCTTTCTGTTATCCCTATGAGGGCTTTTCACCAGTATATACCCCATGCCAATCTCCTAGAAATCGCCCTCAAGATATTATTCCAGGATTTGAATTTTCACCACCTCTTGGTAATGTCAATTGGGATAAAAAGAATAATCAAACTGGCATAGATAATACCTGGCCTTGGTTCCAGTGGATTCTGTCTAATAAGAAAGGAGCTGCTACAGTTTTGACTCCTTTTGACAGATTTCTTGGAGCGTCTTATAAATTGTATAATATATCAGGATATTATAATTTTTCGGATGGACGTGTCACAGTGACTTCATTTAATCAAAAAAATTAATAAGGTAAATATTTCTGCCTCACCTGTGTGCTTAAAACCCCCATTTTTCTTTTTGTTGGCCAATAATGTAACTAATCCTGACCTTAAATGGCACTCGAGTGGAACCAACTACCCTTGGAGATTTTACTTCTTGGCTTTCTTCTGCATTTTCTTACTTTAAAGAGTGGGTGGGAGTTGTTATTTTTGGTGCACTAATATGCTGTGGAGGTGTGTCGCTTCTATGGTTGTTGTGCAGACTTAGAGCCCAACAAAGACGAGATAAGGTCATCATTACTCAGGCTCTTATGGCCATTGAAGGTGGTGCTTCTCAAGATATCTGGCTATCCCTACTTAGAGAATCTTAATTCCCGAAATGGTCAGCTTCCACAATCTCCTAAAGTAATCTAGGCCCTACCCTTCGTCCCTGGGTCCTTGGGAGGAATGAAAAAATGACCCAAAGTAGCCATTCTTGATGACGGGCAACTTCCTCTAGCCCCTGACCAACCTAAGACACGGAGCCTTGAGGACTACGAGAGGTCGATCCTAAGACAGAGATGGTTACAGGTCGGTCACGTATTCCTCTGCCCAGTTTTTCCCCAGAGGCCTCATAAAAAAGAAAAAAGGAGATGTGGGAAGCCACTGTATTCGCCATTACAAGATGGTGCCCAGCCCGAAGGGAGGGTGGCCAGTTTTGAGATAAACAACCTAAGTGCGAATGCACGCCTGCCTGTTTTTGCTGAATCATGGTGACTCTGAGTATGCTAATTAGGGTGCACAGAATGCACCAATCATGTGGCGACACAGTCCTTCTAAGCATATATAAGGAGGGCTGGTTTCTGGGCTCGGGGTCTTTCGCTACTGCAATCAAACCCGCAATAAACGCCTGTAGAAGGATCCGGTTGTGGCGCGTCTTCCTTGCCGGCGAGATAGGCGGTCGCTACATTGACATACATTTTTTTTTAAACAAAAGAACATAAAGGAGCTGGAGAGATGGTTCAGCAATTAAGAGGAGCACTGGCTGGTCTTCAGAGGACCAGGGTTCAGTTCCCAGCACTCACATTGGCTCACAACTGTCTGCGTTCTGGCCTCTGCAGGCATTGTGCACTTGTGGTACATAGATTTATATAAATGCCAAACACTCCACTCGGACACATAAAAGAAACACAAAGTTGACACATGCGGTGCCCGTCTGCCTTTGTGTCATCTGCTGCTCCAGCCTTTGACCCCACACTGAAGGAATGTAGGTCTAAGAGACACATTTCTTTTTCTCCCCTGTCCCCCGTCTGTGTGTTTGTAGGGCTTGGAAGCAGTTTAAGAACAATTTGGTGCAGCGGTTGCCATAGTAAGTCCTTTCTTTCTTTCTTTTTTTTAAGAACTAAGTAACTGTTGAGAGCTGTTATAATTTCCTATTGTTATTTCATTTCAGAGTGACACGAACACTTTTGCTTCCTACTTCCATGTAAACATTTTATCTGCTTCAGATTTTCCCTTTTCTGCTTTTTAATCTCTTCTGGGGGAGGGGGGGATGTGCGTCATTGCAAAATGGGATTTATCAGTGATGGTGAAACTGTGTGGGTTTTTCTCCCCAAAGAAACAGTTACTGTAATTTTATATTTGGGGCTGCACATCCTAAAAATGCCGACTGTGATCTCACATCAAAGGCTGTTTTTAAACCAGGTGACAGACCCCAGTCTCTAGAGATCAGGTAAAAAACAGGCAATGGGGTCTTCTTGTGCAGGGAGGGTTTGTGAACGGTCATTACATCTGTAGTCAGCACCGTACTGTTCCAATCATTCATCAGCTAATGCTAAAACAGGTTCCAAACCCAGGACAAGCAGCTGAGATGATTACTTAACATATCGAAGCAGACCTGTCCTCTGGGTTGTCCCAGCATCCCTCAGTCCCTACCTGTTGCAGGGTGTGGTTGGCATAGCTAGTCCTCTCTCCTGAACTCTCCAATGCAGGGGCTGGGCTGCCATGCCCAAGAGACTCTTCCCTATATAATCCAAACATTTTGGTTACCCGCCTCTTTGTTGTATGTTTGGCCTCCTGGCTCCTATACTTGGTTCCCCTCTCTCCTTTCTCTCCTCCTCTCCCTACAGGGTTCAGGGTTGTGACCATTCTGGATGTTCCCAGATGTCCCTGCCTCTGCCTATGTTCTCCCATATATCTATAATAAGTTTTCTCCTCTGCCATACCTAGAAGCAGTCATGTCCTTTTTGCTTCTTCTTTTTTTTTCATTCATGCATGGAATTTATTCATTATTATTACTGCTGTTTTGCTTTTGAAGCATAGTTGGTCTAGTTTGAAAGTTTTGATCCTCCTGCCTCCATCTCCCGAGTACTGGGATTGCAGGTGCACACTGCCTTTCTTGGAAAGATTGCAAACTTTAAATGTGTTTTTATAGCAGACATGAGTTCTGCAGCTGTGGCAAAAGCACCCATGGTCCTGCAGCCTCTGGCTTTGTTAGTCATGGACTTGTGGTACCCAAAGGTCCCAAGATAGTTAAATACCATTAATGAGAAAAGGCTCTGACACAAAGCTGACATTGAAAAGAATTTGCATCTAATCTGCACCGAGAAACTCCAGCCACAGTCTCAAAAAACTATCAAACCTGACTGAGCCATGTGCTCCTCCAGGGCTACCTTTACTATTTTTACTCAAAACCAGGATACTCTCGTTTTTCTAAGGTGAGGTGATTGTGGATTGACAGGGGTTTGTTGTTAATTTTTGGTTTTCCTATCTTTTCTATAATGAATGATTGTACCTGTTACCAAGGTCTCCCTCAGTCCCGTGTAAGTGTAAGTTGAATAAACCCTTTCCTCCCCAAATTGCTCTTGGTCATGGTGTTTCATCTCAGTAATAGAAACCTAAAGACATGGGGGTTAAGAGACTGAACTCAGGCCATCTGGTTCAAAGACATGGTTGGTGGCAAGCAACTTTTTCTTCTGGCTGAGCCATGTTGTTCTCACTCCCTCTTTTCCTCCTCTTAATCCTATTTACACCTTTCCAAGGAAATCACTGGAGACAGAAATCATCAAAGTTTTTTTCCCCAGGATTGTGTGAGAACCTGGATGTTGTGAGGCAAGGATGCTTATGAGAGCTCTACCAGCCTAGGATGGTTATGAGAGCTCTACCAGCCTAGGATGCTCAGAAGAGTTCTATCAACCTAGGATGCTCAGAAGAGCTCTACCAGGCCTTCATAGTTCCTGTAACACAGTCATAGTCATCTTGGCAGGTAGGAACCTGAAGAAGTAATCGTTTCAGTGACGACTCATTTATTACATAGAATGTCATGTTTAACATCTGGCCACGAACAAGAGTTTTTAAAAGTATAAAACAGAACATTTAGAAAGGATAACAAGAGACATCACAGAAGAAGAACCAATCTCCTTGCAATTTTGCTGGTGACCCACTCCCAAATTTTAAGAATTGTATTTCTCTCTTCTGTAACTTTAATTTTTTTTTACATTCTATTTTTAATGATAGTTCTTAGATGCTTTAACCTCTCTTTTAGCTTATCATCCATCAGAGGTAGTGGAAAAAAAAGGATACAGGGGGAAGTGCACCTGTTTAGAAAGGGTTCTTTAAAGCACCTCCCATCCATGTTGTCTGGAAATGAACAGTTCAGTTCACAGGAGTCAGCAGCGGCAGCTCAATCCACTCACAAACACTTCACGGACACACCAGTCATCCACGTCAGTAGTGTCAGGATAGCAGTGGGTGGCATGACTAGCAGGGACAGCCGGGCAGGAGGGATGCCAGGATGGATCCTCTGTTGTGCCTCTCTCAGCCAATCAGGTCTGAGGGCATCAGATCCCATTACAGATGGTTGTGAGCCATGGGGTTGCTGGGAATTGAACTCAGGACCTCTGGACAAGCAGTCATTCCTCTTAACCACTGAGTCATCTGTCCAGTCCTAAATAAAATCTTTAAGAAAGAAAGAAAGAAAAAGGGTTGGCTAATAAGGGAAGAAGTCATTAATGATATATAAGAAATTTCCCCTAACTTGAGGCTAGAGAGATGGCTCATCAGTTAAGAGTACTGACTGTTCTTCCAGAGGACCCAGGTTCAATTCCCAGCACCCACACAGCAGCTGACACCTATCTGCAACTTAAGTTCTAGGAGATCTGACACCTTCATATAGATATATGTGCAGGCAGAACACCAATGCACAACACAATTGATAAATTAAAAAAAAAGAAATTAACAGTTTTTTTTCAATAAGAATTTCATTTAGTGAATCACTATGTAAGATTTTCCCCTTCAGAAATAGTGTTATTAAAACTAAATTATGTGTCTCTAAACTGTGTTTCCACCCCCAAACATGGTGTCTGTTACAATGAGATTGTTCCTCATAGCAGTGGTGCTCTCTAAATTCATTCTTCCCTGGTTTGTCTGCTTTCCTGAGAGGCTCAGGGGAATAACTCTTCCTGATTTCAAAAGCTTACAGCTACAGTATGACCTTGGTAGATCCTTTTTCTATTTTAGCCAAACCACATCCTGCTTTGAGAAAGGTTGAACTCAAAGCAAGGATTAAGCTTCTTCAGTGTTTTTCATGAGGTTGTCCTATGACTCAGGATGTAAGTCAGTGGGGTCATTTGTGATCTATGAATTCTTTATAATTTATCTCAGAATATCCCATTTTCTGAGCCAATCTTTCCTGTATTTATGTTGCTTTATTAATGATAAGTCCATGCTAAATCTCACTACTTTGAACAGACATTTGATTATTCTGAAATTAGCTTTTTTTCCCTTTGTGTAATTTGCAGACATGTGCTCCCTTATAGGCTTCCAGAAGCTTGTGTGTCCTTAATCACCTTGCTTTCCGTTTCCAGTGAGGACCAGCTTCTTCTATCCTGGACAACTTCTGTTGTACAATCTGTGTTACAGTTACATGATTGGAACCATTTGCCAAGACAAAGTCCTAAGGACAGGGTTTTTCATTATACACATTAGACATTAGTTCTGAAGATGAACAGTGAGAGCCAGGGAGGGTTGGGGACCAGGCAGTTCCAACTGTGTTCATGTTAGTTAGGACAGGCCTGGCATTGTTCCGACTTTGCTGGGGACAATGGCTGGGAAATGGTGGCCTCCTTTTAAAAGTTTCTCAAAGCTCAGTAGGGAATCAACCTTGAAAATGCTGAATAATAACTGTAACAAAACGATGCAGAGAAACTGGCAGGCTCAACGGAAAGGAAGGCAAGACCTGCAACCCTTCAGAAACTTAGATTATTAGGAGAGAGAACCAGAGCCTTGCAAAAACTATTAAGTATCAGCCTTTTCTGTCTCATGCTACAAAGCTTGTGTTTATGACCAGGGGTTCATATCTTCTTACCATCCCCAGCTTGTAAGTCTTTTATGCAAATGTTGTATGCACCCTGTACCAGCCACCCTTTGGTCTCATGAAGGCCACCTGTTGTGTTTCAAGAATCTGATGGTTGGAATACTGACCCTTTCCCCATTACAGCAGTGACTCTTTCCCCTTTCTTCCTTCATATCCAATGTACTGATTTGTCTAAGACTACCCAACTGGATAAAACTGTGAGGTCAGACCCTAGTCAGTGGTAGAAAGACAGGGGTCACCACCTGATTTAGAATAAAGACCAACCCAGTCCCATGAGTTATGTCTACAATATACTCCTACACCAAAGGCTCAGGGATCGTTTCAGAAGAGAGGGCAGAAAGATTGCAAGAGTCAGAGAGGATCAGGGAATTCACTGTGAGATTGTGTCTCCTACTAATGTCAGAAGCTACACCCATAAAGTTTCACCAACATGACTGCCCAAACAGGAGGTGACATGGGACAGCAGCAATAGACATACCATAGTGGAACAAGGAAAACCCGTGAGGTCTCAGTCCTGTGCAAAGTACAGGCAACTAAGGAATACTGAGGGCAGGAGAAATAAATATTCTTACCCAGGGAAGAGCACAGCGATTGGTTATCCAAAACTAGTGGGTTGTATTCATGTATTTAGGAATACACACACACACACACACACACACACACACACACCACATTGCTTTCTATGTATTATGATTTGTATAAAACGAGGAGTGCTTTAAAGCATCCAGTGTCTTGCACAGGCAGTTGGCTACATATTTGCTATTTCTTTAAGCTATAGACTCAAAAAACCGCAAGCAAAGAGCCCCAAATTTTGTCTTTGAGAGTCCACCATGACTGGTACAAATTCATCCCTGTGTAGAGGCAGAGGCAGGAGGTTCAACAAGCAAAGGACAAAAAGACGTAAGAAGGGAAGGAAGAAAGAAGAAAGGAAAGGAAAGGAGACAGGGAGGGAGGACAGTTTCCTTGACTCGAGAGAACTGCATCTGTATCAACTGGAATTTAGCCCATAAAACCCAGACTCTGACCGTCACAGGGGAAGGTTGTGCTGTTGTTAAATGCCAAGTCTGTGATCACTCCAGTACAACATTATTCCTTATCTGTTTTGTTTCTAGCTGGTACAAAAAAACGTTCTCCTGGACTGGTGTCTAGACGCTGAGTTTTTCATTGTTCCAAGCGCCATTTTAACAATCAATTTTATCTCTTATACTTTACTGAAACACTGTTGTTTGCGAACTGGTTTTGATATGCAGCCTCCTAACCAAATTCTGATCCTAATAACTGACCCATAGGTCAGTCTTTCGTCTACTGTTCGCAAATAATAGCACTGTTATCCCAGATGTTGGGTCCTTCCTTCTTGTGACTGGGCTCCGCCTGCCTGCTGGTGTCAGGTTTAGTAGCTGGGCTGTGGTGAGCACTCCCTTGCTGAAGGACTTTGAGCTATTCCTTTTGTCTGTGTGCTGTGCTTTGAACAAGAAGGAGCCCCAGCTCTTCTAGGCCAGGGTTTCTCTTCTCACCTGTCTTTTAATTTACTCACAGGCCCCTTAGACTCTTACTTTAATTTGCTAAAATATTTCATAAAATTCAAGTTTTCACTGAATTTGTTCCAATTGGCACTGTCAGTTTTTATGTTCTTTTGTTCCTATTTCCGATGTTAAGCATATTGTATGTACCTATTAATATACTGTATAAGTTACAAACTCTGTTTTCAAAACAGGGTTGCCTACGTAGCCTAAGCTGGCTTTGAACTCACAGAGGTGTGTCTGCATCCCAAGTGCTGGAATCAAAGGCATGTGCCACTACCAGCCCACTAAGTCCCAAACTTTTTACTTTTAATTTTACTCATCTCTGGCTTTATTGTCAGTTGTTTGTGACTACTGACACACGAAGGTTTCTGCCCGTGTGTTCTGATTGTGAGGCTGTGCTCCCTGGAACACCGCAGAAATTCTCTTTTCCCCTCTTGGTTTCTGTTTCTTCTGATGCTGAGGACCATGCCTAGGGCTTGTGCATAGGAGACACAGGTTCTACCTTTGAGCTATATCCCCAGTTGTCTCCTTCTCCTTCTGCTTCTCCTTCTCTTTCTTTTCTTCCCCTCCCTCCCCTTCCCCTCTTTCTTCTTTGTTACTTTTATTTTGAGAGAAGGTCAAATAGGCTGGCAACTGTGGCACAGACTGGCCTTGAACTTGCTATCCTCCTACTTCAGCCCCACAAGAAGCTGAGATGAAAAGTCTGGGCTTGACTTTCTGGCCCATCCTGAGAGTTTTTGAAGCTTGGATTTAAAGTACAGCCATTTAAAAAAAAAAAAAAGAATTTGTCTTTGCCACCTGCTTGGAAGCCGCTAATTTTGGCTAAATTTCTATATTAAGAGGTTTCAGGCCTGTAAGTAGCATGGGTATACTGAATTCACATGCCCGGGCTTCATTTCTCTGAGGTTTCTTAGAGTTGAGAAATATGTGGATCTCTCCGTTTTGCTCTGCTAGGTGACTCTTTCTGTCTTAGATTATCTGTGTATGTGTTTTTAGTTACTGTGATAAATACCTTAGAGGAGAGAAATCACTTTAAGAGAAGGAAGATTTACTTCGGAGCATGCTTTCACAGGTTTTCTGTTCATGGTTGTTTCTTGGCTCATGCTTAAGCTGAACACCAAGGTGGGGAGCAGGTGGTCATGTGGTGGGGGCAGACTTGATCACCCAACAGTACCCAGGACTAAAAGTGGGGGAGAACATAAAGAATTAAGGATACAGACAAGGCATGCCTTCTCAGAGTATTCGGTGACCTTGGCACCAAACCTTTAACACTTCAACCCTGGAGGTACATCTCAATTTCAAGCCATAATAGTCCATTTAGTGGTGTCTTGTTTTGTAATGCTAGGGGTAGAACCCAGGGCCTCCTGTGTATACTGGGCAAGCACTGTTACTCTCATGAGCTATGTTCCCAGCTGCAATGAGTATGTGTGTGAAGAGTTCTGCCTTTACCATTTGTGTGTGTGTGTGTGTGTGTGTGTGTGTGTGTGTGTGTGTGTGTGTGTGTCCTTGTTTGTGTGCTTGCTTGCTTCTAGCTGGAGACTGAACTAAGGACTTTAGTCCTGCTGCCCAAGGCTCTACCCTTGAGCCAGACCCACAACCCTGGGGAACCATCCCTGCCTTGACAGAGCATCTTGGCGACATTGTAGCTTTTTTTTCCTGCCACTTTCATGATCCATGGTTAAGGTTCAACTGCTTGGTCACCAGGGACCAACAGATGCTCTCTGCTAAACACTTTCCCTTGTTTATCTAGTTGTGTGTGCCTTTATTCTCGTTTGATTTTTGTGTCCATCTGGCCCAGGTAGGCCAGACATCTATTCAAAACCCTGTGACAGTCATGGAAAAAATTTAATTGCTCTGAATGGATAGGGTCCTGGGTTGCTAGAAATGAAAGGTTTCCATCATTATTTAAATTTTCTTCTAAAATTTCAAAGTTTTGTGATACTTTTATTTTTGAAAAAGATATTTATTTTAATTTTTTAATCACACATAGATGTGCAGATATGTGCATGTCAGTGCAAGTGTCTGCAGAGACCAGAAGTGATCTGCCTGATGTGGGTGCTGGGAATTGAACCTGAGTCCTTGGGGAGAGCAGCCAGAATCTTAACTGCTGAGCCACCCTGATGCTTCCATTTTCTAAATTATAGGATGTTTAAGATATACTGAACTAGAGATGCAGTTGAGTGATAGAGTGTTGACCTGCTAGTTACAGGGCCTGAGGTTCCATTCCCAGGACAGGGGGTGGGGGTAGGGAGAGAACAAACTACAGACTGTTAAAACTCCTTATCCAGCAGAATGAATGAAGTGTCACAAACACAGCAATAGCTATGATGCTTGAATCAGATTGATAGCTAGGGTGTTTGAATGAAGAAATCAGAACCCCCCCCCCTCCGCAATAACAGAACACAGGCTTGTAGGCATAAAGATCTATATTCTTATCTAATCTAAAGTACTATGTATACATCTTTGAGGACTCGGCCCAGACAGCAGGACTCCTTATCTTTAAACTGTCTCCTGGAGTGAATCCTGCTGTGACTGCCTGACTGCATTTTTGGGTTAGATTAGCCGAAGCAGCAAGATTTAATGGGTTCTGTCTCCTTACAGTACGAACCGGAACCACTTAGAACAAACACATGTGCGAAGCTTGGGCCAGCTAGCTGTCTGGCCTTCTCTACCTGGAGAATCGGGAGCATAACCTTGAAACAGCAGACAGTAAAGCAGGAAGGAGAGGCTATGTGGAGAACGCGGTGAGAAACCTTGAGGAAGAAACAGAGAGAGCAGAGATTGAGGAAAAGAAGAACAGAGAGGGAGAGAAAGACTTAGTTACAAAAGTACTATCCCTTGTGAATTCTGGGCATCCAACGCCAGCTTCTCATGGATATCCAGTTCCTGTGCGATCCTGGCTCTGCCAGAATTCTCTGTGTAGTCCAGACTGGCCTCAAACTCACAGCCTGTCTCTACCCTCCTGAATGTCAGGATTAAAGGAGTACACTACCATATCTTAGGCAAGGAAACAAACAAACAAACAGATACCATTATATAATGGCAGTATAAATAAAAAAATCAATGTGGGGGAATTACCCATAATTCTATCACTCTAACAAATGAATCCTCTTCATTTTTTCATATTCATTTATATATTCTTGGTTGTTGTGACTGACACATTCTTTTAAATGACAAGCTACTGATCCAAATGCAAGTCACTCTTGAGCCTTTGAGAGATATTTACCTAAGTTTCTGGGAGACAGAACCAATGTAAGTGGCTTAGTAGTTGTTTTGAAAAGTTCTTTGAGAGAAGTCAGGTGGTAGTGACACACGGCTTTAATCACAGCACTTGGAAGGCAGAGGTAGATAGATCTCTATGAGTTTGAGGCCAGCCTGGTCTACTGAGTGAGTGAGTTCCAGGACAGCCATAGGCTACACAGTGAAATTCTGACCCAAATAACAACAACAACAACAACAATAATAATTCTTTAAGGGGAGGAGAGATAGCTCAATGATTAGGAACATGTATTGCTCTTGCAGGGGACCTGAGTTTGGTTCCCAGCACCCACACTGGAGAGCTCATAACAACTTTTAACTCCAGGTCTAGAAGATCTGATATCTCTAGGTACCTGTGTATGCATGCACACACACATGCACACACACATGCATACACACATGCACACACACATGCACACACACATGCACACACATGCACACACACAGTTACTTACTATTGCATTCCTTGAAACAACTTCTAAGTAGCTTGTTGGTTAGGGACAATTAATGATGTAATTGTTAAAAACAAAGTGAATAGAGCCAATCAGAAGGGCTACTGAGGAACGAGGTGAAAGTGAAAGCAGAGCTAGGGTAGAGACTGCCTTGTAAGAGAAGGAGGCTCTCTTTGGTACAAATTGATGGGGTGTTTGTTTACTTTGGTTGTCCTAGACTCTCAGCTCTACCTAGAGGACAGGAAGCAGATCTTTAAGAAGTCCTTGCTTTCCTTTGCAATCTACTTGCTAGGGTTTCTGTACTATTTATTTATTTATTTATTTATTTATTCATTCATTCATTCATTCATTCATTTATTCATTCATTCATTCATTTATGAATGAGATTGGCCCACATAAGACTCACATGTTTGAGTAGTTGGTGCTTAAGTTGGTGGAACTGTTTGGGAAGGATTGGGAGGTATGGCTTTGTTGGAGGCGGTGTGTCCTTAGGAGGTTTCAAAAGGCTTGTGTCATTCCAAGCATGCTCTCTGTTTCCTGCTTACGGTTTGAGATGTGTGCTCTCAGTTCCTGCTCCTTCTGCCTGAACCCTGCTGCCCTGCTATGGTGGATGCTAGTGCTCTAGATCTAGCTTTTTCGTCTACAAGTTGCCTTGGCCATAGTCAGAGTAACAGTAATAGAAAAGTAACTGATACAGCCTTGCGGGGATGGCTCACACCTTTAGTCCCAGCACTAAAGAGCCAGAGGCAGGCAGATCTCTGAATTTGAGGCCAGCCTGGTCTATAGAGGGATTTCCAGGACAACCAGGGCTACACAGAGAAACTCTGTCTTGAAAAACAACACAAAACAAAACCAAAACGTAACTAATAAGAACTACTTGAGGTAGATTCATGTAAAGCCTTTAAGTCAGCCTGTTGCATGTTCAGAGATTAAGGGGGTCTCATGGAAGCTGTAGAGTATCCAGGAGTAACAGGCAGGACTCAGGGAAGCTTTGTGGACACTGGCTTGAGGGTAATTTGGAAAGGGTAGTCAGGGACTTACACTGGGACATAACACTGTGTATAGAAGCCCCATGACTAAAAGTGAACGGCCAAAGCTATCATCTCTATCATTACGGCCAAGGCAACTTATAGAAAAGGAAGAGTTTATTTTGGTACCATGCCCCTAAAGAGCCTGGGAGGAGGGAAAGTTTTTTACTTAGGATGCATCATTCTCAGAAAATACCAGCCAAGAATCTTGAACACCACCTGGATCCCAGACTCCTTTTTCCTACTGCCCCAGAGCTGTGCAGTTTTAATCCCTGGGCCACCATCTTGACTATGTCCCTGAGCATCTGTCCTTATGACTGTGAGGGCAGCCTTCCTTGGTATAGATTTCCAGGAAAATGGCAGACTGTGTAGCATGTTTCTGGCTAAAGGTGACACTGTGGGGAGGTATATAGCTAGCATTCAATCTGGCTTCTTCTTTCCCTCTGTCGTTTCCAACAGGATGTGACTCTCGAAAGTGCAGGATTCATCTGGTACAGTGAGGGGCAGGGGAAGAAACGCACAGGGCTACTGTGCTGCCGTAATTAGAACACTGAACCAAATCCCGCAGCTGCTTTTTTCATGTTCTTACTGTGAAGCCAAAATAAACCATCGTAGTTGAGAGTTTTATTTCTTGTAGTTAAAGCATAACCTCAACTGATATGATCTAGTTGGCATCCTAGGGCTAAATGTTCTCATCAGTTTCATGAGAAGTCATTATTGGGTATCTAGATAGGAATTAGTAGCTTTGGAGCCACCGAGAATGGTCTGCTTTCTCATGGACCCTATTTCCCAATTACCTGATCCACACTAGAAAGGTAAACATCAGCTTCTCCTTGCCTTAAAGGTTAAATGCAACATGAAAAGTTGGAGGTATCAGGGCTTTGTTGAAGTGCATTATAAAGAACTTTTCCTCCTTTTTTTTTTTTTTTTTTAAATCTAGGCTAGGTGTGGTAGTGCCCAATTTTAGATTTAGCACTGGGGAGGCAAAGGAGGGGGAGGGAATCTCTTTGCATTTGAGACCAGCCTTGCTTCAGGTCAGCTAGGGCTACACAGAAACCCTGTCTCAAACAAGACAAAACAAAACAAAACAAAACAAAACACCTCTGAGTTACTCCTTTGATGCTGGGTAGACACAGGCCTTTCTAATCTATCCCAAAGATTACATCATCACATACTATCGATCCCTTTTGTCTCTCCCATTCACCTGGCCAGGAGATCAACCTCTGGAGCCTATTTACCTGAAGACACACTAAGGAGATGTAAGCACTAAAGAGACACATGTATTCGTCCCAGAAGCCCTTCTTCAACACAACAGCTTGCAGTTTTTTAGTGTTAAGGCTGCTGGCTTTTCTGAGTTCTTTAATCCCAGCACTTGGGTGACAAAGGCAGATGGTTCTCCATGAGTTAAAGGCCAGCTTGGTCTACATGCAGTGTGTGTAGGAAGATATGTCTCTGATAACTGTGTCTGTCGAATGTGTGTCTGCGGTGTGTGTGTGTGTGTGTGTGTGTGTGGTTTTGTTTGTTTGTGTTTTCAAGACAGGGTTTCTCTGTGTATCCTGGCTGTCCTGGAATTCTTTGTAGACAGGGTTGGCCTGGAACTCATCTAGATCTGCCTGCCTGTTTCCCGAGTGCTTTAAAGATGTGAGTCACCACTGCTCACCTGGTGTGTGGTTTTGAGTCTCATGATTTATGGTAGTGGACATGCCAGCAATTGGCCTGAGAAGGGCTGAATAGTTCATCAGATTGTGGCAGGAACTCAAATTGCTTCTTAGTGAAAGAAATCTCTCATAGGTTTAACCAAAAAGGAATTTTTATTTGTTCAGAGAAATGGGAGATTCATGGACGGGGTTGACTTGGCAATTTTTGTCAAATAGAGAAATTTGGGGAGACCCTCTATTATGTAGGAGGAAGAGGAGTGTATGCCCATGTAAACAGGAAAACAGGGGAACCCAGAGCATGGTGGGAATTTAATTGGGTGTGCAGTTAGCATCATCCATGCTGTGGTGTGCTGGTTTACTCTCCCTCTACTTCTGGCAAAGGAACCTCCCTTTATGATAATTACAATGACCACAGGAAGTGACATAATCCATAATTAGAGACAACATGATAAATGGTTTAGCTAGTGGCTGGGAGAGTAGCTGGAGAGGAGTTCTGCAAATGATTTGTATCATAGAGAATGTCTTAGTTTTCTTTACTGTGGGGTGTGGATAGGGTCTCATATGTAGCCTTAGATAGCCTACAACTTGCAAGGAAGAGTAGACTAGCCCCAAAATCCAGAGATGCACCTGGCTTTGCTTTCTGCTGGGATCAGGGGTAAGTGTCATTATGCCCAGATTTATTTTTATTGTTATTATTTGGATAAAAGAATAATATCAACAAGAAAACAGAGAGGCTGGAAAGATGGCTCAGAGGTTAAGAGCACTTGTTTTTGCAGAGGGTATGAGTTGTCTAGAACTCACATCAACTGGCTCACAGCTGCCTGTACCTCTAACTCCAAAGGATCTGATGCCTTCTCCTGGCCTCCATGGGTATTGGACATTCTCCCCCTCCCCACCCCGTACCCCAGTCTTACTCTTTCTCTCTCTCCTATAACTGTTTTATATAAACCACCTGCTGTGCATCATAGTTAACCTATACTTGGGCAAAGTTTTCTAAAAATGTAACATCATAAAGAAAATATGATTTATGTCAGCCTTGTTGTTAAATTACCTTAATATTTATTTTTAAACCCATAGATTTGTGATGCTCTTAACCTGGCTCAGAGAAGCTTTTTATCTTACTTACATGAGTATATTGTAGCTGTCTTCAGACACACCAGAAAAGGCATCAGATCCCATTACAGATGGTTGTGAGCCACCATGTGGTGGGTGGGGATTGAACTCAAGACCTCTGGAAGAGCGGTCAGTGCTCTAACCACTGAGCCATCTCTCCAGCACCAAGAGAAGCTTCTTTTTGTAGTAGTGGTCAGTGCCAAGACTCACAGTCTAGAGAATGAATGACTGTGAATGCTTAGTTAGGTGGGTCATCTATTATGACTTCTCCCCAACCCAATCCAAGGCTCAGGGAACATAGCAGAAGATTGTATGGAGAAAATACAATAAAATCAAAGCTAGCAATGGGGAAGATAGCTATGAAATGCTATTTTCTGGTCATGACATGGCTGATGTACATATTAATTCACAGTAGCTGGGGTTGCCTGCACAAGACCTGTTCAAGATCAAGCCATTCAAAATCCAAGCAGAGATGGGGAGAAGCTTCTGATGCCCCGTTCTTATCTAAGACTGGATTGGCAGTTGACAGCTGCTGAGATCTGGTAAGTCAATTTTCTTCTGGGCTAGAGCTGTGGGGTTGCCCATACCCTGCGGATGGTCTCACACCCATTAGTACATTCACTACTAATAGGACTCAGGCTGCTATTAGTAATGATAATAATGATAATGATGCCATAAGAGAAATGTGAAGTTTAGAGGAAGTGTGTCATTGGGCCCTGGGGGGGATTAGAGGTAAACAGTAGGGAGATCGGATAAGAACAAAATATATTGTATATATGTATCAAATTTTCAAAGGATAAGTAAGAGTATTACTAATACTTTTACTTACTTTTAAATGCTGTGGCTTCGAGAGCGATTGTTGGTACCTCCAACCTGCTGTCTTTAACTTGAACTTTGATGAAAACGAACAAAACCAAAATGAATCCTGTGCTTTTAGATTCTTAGAATCTTATAAGTTATTTCAAGGGCACTGCTACTAGCCTGGGACAAACCTCAGGAACCCAAAATGGGGGAAATGCCGGGGTTCTATTTTGTTTTAGCTTTAAACTTTTCAAACAATTCTGCTGGCCTGCATACATTGCAGACTGGAACAACTGAGCTCACTGTTCTCCGGTGGCCCACGAAAGGACACTAGGAAGAGAGCTGGATCAATAGAGATCAGGTTTCAGACATAAAAGGTCCCAGGGGCTCAGGACAGCACCAGAGGCTCTGATCTCCCAGCTCTGAGAGACTCTCACAGCCCCATCAGGGGCTTCCTTCTGCAGCTGAGCAAGCCCTGCAATTGCAGTCTTTCTCAATAACTGACGAGAAACAGTGGGGGTGGGGGGAGATGCAGAGATGCTGATGTGCTGTACTGGTTCACATACGTGTCTGTGAAGAGATCAATGTGAGGAGGAAGGGGGAGGCAGCTGGATTGATTGGTCACTTACCCACTCTTGTAAAGACTGTGGTCCTGGGAAAGAGTTCAGTCTCAACTGGGATGCGTAACTTTAGTTTCTCATGGGAAAAAAGACTTCTTTTGTAAGGGGAGGGGGACCAGATTGGGTTTTTAAAAGGCAGGGTTATTTATCTATCTATCTATCTATCTATTTATTTATTTATTTGTTATAAATTCACTTACCAAGGATGGGCTAGAATCTTACCTGGCTCGCATGGCCTTTATCAGCTTGTGCCATTCAGTATAAGACACTCAAACTTTCAGAATGAACATATGAATTTATTCTATGTTGTCTTATGTAAACTTTAGTTGGGAGTGATGATCATAATTCCTGAAGGAGCAATTCCATGACAGGCTTGCTCTGGATGCTTTAAATATGAGTTTAAAAATATAATGGCTGGTATGTAGCTCAGTGGTAGAACACCGGCCTAGCAAGCACAAAACTCTGGGTTTAATCCCCAGCACAGACAAAGGAGAAACGCGAAACATTCTGGGAGCTTAGAGACTGCAGTGGCTAATGGGGGAGAGATAATTTGAAGATAGATTTGTCCCCGTTGGCTTGTGGTCTATTCTGAACTAGCTTTCATATAAATTTCATATAAATGTCCTTCATTATTGGAATCTTCTAATCCAATTTGTAGAAATGTCCACTAGAAAATAACTTAATGATCTCTGCTTATGTAAATTATAAAAGAGGGATTTTATACACACACACACACACACACTTTTCTTAATTTTGATTTTTTAAGATAATACACACACACACACACACACGCACACACACACACTGTAGCTGTCTTCAGACACACCAGAAGAGATCTTCAGATCTCATTACAGATAGTTGTGAGCCACCATGTGGTTGCTGGGAATTGAACTCAGGACCTCTAGAAGAGCAGTCAGTGCTCTTAACCGCTGAGCCATCTCTCCAGCCCATATTTTGGTTTTGCTGAGACAGGGTTTCTTTGTGTAGACCTGGCTGTCTAAGAACTTACTCTGTAGACCTGGCTGGTCTTGAACTCAGAGATCTCCCTCCTTTGCTCCTGAGTGCTGAAATTAAGGGCATGTATCACCACCACCACCTGGCCTCCATTTATATTTTACTTACAACAACATTGTATTCGTAGTTAACTTTTCTGCCAAAACTTTTGAGGTTTGCAAATCATATGGAATGTTGGGCTCGGGATGAGTGAGATGTTTTTTTTAGTGAATCAGATGTGGCCTCCCTGCGGCCATGCTTAGACAACACATAGGAACCAGAAGTCCCATCAGAAGATACATGTCTATCCAAAAGCCTTCAGTGATGTCCTTACCCTAGATCTTCACCAAGTAATCAGGGAGCTGGTTTCTTGCATGCTTTTAGGAACAAGTGTGCTCATGTCTCTGTGCTTTATCAGTTCCCCTAAGATCCAAAGAGCCACTGTGCCCATCATCCCTTGGTCTAGCACATTATTGAAACAATGGACTCCTGTTTCTGTTGTTGTTGTTGTTTCTTTTAAACTAAGTCTCAGTCCTTCGATTTTGCTAGTGAAGAGTTGTGTTGAAAAAATGCTAGCTCAAAGGGGCAGAGGAAGAAGCCATCTGACCTTCCTCCTCAGAACCAATGCCCTCTCTCATGGAGTCTCAAAAGCCTTCCAACTCAATATCCTTCCCTTCTACTTCCTGTGTCTCTCTATCTGTGCTCCTGACTCCATCTTACTCTTTACAGTGTTTCTTAATAGTCTTAATAATCTCTAAGTAGACATTTCTGAGTGTGCTGTGTGATGCAGACTCATGTGTTTTGCTGAAGCAGACACATGATGTTTGAAGAGGGTATAAAACTGGACCATGACAGAGTGATTCTCCCCGTGTTCTGGCTGGTTCTGGTCCTTCTGCTGACTCATGCTGGTTCTGCAGAGGCCTAGCTGTTTCTGCTGGATCTTGCCACCACTGCTGATTACTCTCTGGTATCCTGACAAACAGATTAAAATTGCCCCCAGGAACTACTTCTAAACAGGTCCCCATCCCTTTGTCTTTCCTCTCCTACCTTTGGTGGAGGGTGGGCTAGAAGGGAGGTTGAAGCATTTGAGAACCCTTATTAAAGTAGGTTTTGAAAAATCGAACCCTACATAATCCTGTGTCCACTTCCTGTCAGACTGGTTGCTTGCTCTGCATTCTGACCTATGGCTGACTTTACTTCATGCTGTTTATGATATTTAAGTAGAAAGCTCTTGGATTAAAGGCTGAGCAGCACTGTAACTAAAATTGGTTTTCCTAGTAAACAATACAATTTTGGGGTTCATAGTGTGATCAAATATCTGGCAGTGGACCTTAGTCCCACCATTGGAATTTTCTCACATTTGTTGAGAGCAGGCTGTTACTCCACACTGTATCAAGTTCATTTGTTTGTTTTGTTTCTCGTCATGCTCTTTATTGCACTAGAAGGCTCCATTTTCAACTGAGCCATCTATCACATGCTACCCATCCATTGTAGACCGGCACGTTCCTACTCATAGACTGACTATTCCTAGGAATAGGAAAGGAGCCGTTAGGTATAATGGGATAATCTGTGGTTGTAGGGGCACATGGGCATCAGGAGAACCAAGCCCAAGAACTCATCAGACACACCAGACTGAGGAAAGACTGTAGCTCCAGGTTGACCTCAGACTCACTGAGCACCCAAGCGTGGGCTTGAGCCTCTTGCCGGATGACAGATGTGTGCTATCACATCCAATTTATAGAATTCCAGGGCTGAACCCAGGGCTTCACACGCTAGACAAACAGTATACCACCTAAGCTATATTCCCAGCCCTCTGCAGGGTTTTTTCTTTAATTAATTAACATTGGGGATTGAAGCTCAGACCTTGTGTACGCTCAGGTAGTATTCTACCCAGCTCTCCAGATTGCCCATAATCTCTTTCCTCTTCATCCTCAACTTCCAATTTCCCAAGCCGCAAGGCATAATAAGCATAGCACACTGATCTATTTGTTTATTGATTCAAATATATGAATAGAAGAGAGGGTGTGCCAGCCATTCTGCCTGTCTCTCCAGCAAGATTTCGGCTCATGAGTACCTGCTTCTCAGAATAGCATTGTGGAGTCTGAAAATGGTTATTTGTGTGTTTGAATGGAACGAAGAACACCACAGCTATATGAGTGTTGACAGTGGGTTTGCATTTTCTCATTCCTACAGCGCCTACATTCTTGTTTCCGTGTTATATACTGTGTTACTCAGCCCGTGTTCATAACTGGGGTTTTGTTTCTTGTGCTCACATCCATTAGATGGGGAAATGAACACTATGTTCTGCAAATGTTACAAGCTGTAATCCTTAACACTTAAAAAAAATAAAATGAAATTAGAAATTGTCAATATGTTTTAAGTAACTTTTCAATTGAAGCCAAACATATGTTATGTACTTATTCACTTCCAGTGATGGGTGTCAGTAATTAAAAATCCAGAATTTAATTTTCTTTCTTATATAAAATTTCCTTAGAAATCAGTGGCAATTCTGAATTTGGGGATGCTCCAAGAAGTATTCCTCAGAAAGTGGAATTCAGTCCAAATGAGTCAGTCTGCCCTTTTCCAGCTGAGTCAATCACCAGTTGGAGTTTTATAGCTTTTCTTAAAAAGAATTTTGCAATCATCTAAATCGGGTTTCTTTGGATAATATCATGGTGGAAAGATAAAAATTACGTATTGCAGTGAAAATGTATTGTTGTAGTAACCTCTCCAACTCAAATAAGCCCATGCAATGAGAACACAACTCAACTAATATTGAGGGACCCTAAAGGCTTTTACAGTCCCACACCCTCCTTATAGCTTCCCCCTCCCACTGAGGGTCTTACATCTCCCCTTTCCCATTAAGGGCTGTTGCGGTCCCACATCCTCCAAGAAGGAGTACTTCAACCTTATCTGGGCAGCCCCTGGAATGTAGGGGTAGACCCTTAATATATGACCCAGGCAGGTGCTAAAACAGTATTTCCCAGGGAGAAATGTCTTATCTGGGCAGCCCCAGAGTATAGGGCATAGGTCCTTAGATGCAACCCAGGTTGGCAGTAGCCAATTGATTTAAAAGTTAACTAAACCCACCAATGCTTGCATGCCTAATCACCATCACTGTACCCCACTGTTACTAAGTGTATAAAAACTATACTGATGGAGGGCTCAGGGTTGCCTCTCCTCTGGATGTAGGCCACCCCAGTGCACTGGACTAATAAACCTCTTGCCTTTGCATCAATCCCTGATCTCTCTTCTCATTCATGGGAGTCTCAAGCATGCCTAGATTGGTCAGATCTACCCTACACTACTCTGCTCCCCAGCTATGACATCCCTTATAACTTGTGGTTTCTCCAGGCCACGTGCTTCAGCTCCATTTTTTCCCACTTCCTTCTTCTCCAGTAACCCCCTCTCTGTCCCCTCTCTCTTACTGGCTCTCACCTTTATTTTACAAATTAAAATGGGAAGAAGGTTCGGATGAAGTCACCTGAGTATGTAACTAGGCAACCCTTCTGGGGGAAGTGGAATTAGCATCAAAATACAAACAGCTCCAGTGCAGTCTACAAACCCCCCTTTTGTCCAGTTAATAGGCTTTTTTTCCTCAAATATAAATTGAGTTCTACAATTTATGAAGTAAAAGATATACTTAACACCCAGTTCATCAATTTTGTCCATTAGATAAAGAACTCTGCCATCTATTCTAAAAGACTGGTTCTACACCTAACTTATATCCTGGTTTTGGATTGTATGTCATCTGAAAACCACCCTTTCAAATCTATAATATCTTTTTCAGTGCTGAACAGCTTGGGCTGGCTATGAGACTACCAGTCTTCAACCACGTCAGAAATCCAAGAACATCTATTATTACCTTAAAATATGAGAAACACAAACATAGCTTCCAAATCTTAGCTAATTTATAGAGACCTCTGATTACCTGGGCAGTCCCTTATTCCTTAAAAGCTTGGAACATCAGTCTTCAGCCTTCTGGCCCAGGATAATCTGACAGACCTTTGTAATGCAGAATTTTGAAGGACTTGTAATTCTGACTTGGCAAAGATTATTAGTCTGCATAATGTGTCCCTTTCTGGAGAGTAGTTATCTGTAGATGAATCGAGGTAATTCTTACCTACTGGCTGTCTCACCACAATTTGAGCAACTCCATCGATACTCATATTTTTCTTAGAATCCAAGAAGGGGTGCTGTCAGGAGCAGACAGTATGGTATGTAATAACAAGTGATGAGAAATTTGTGTCCAATAAATGTTACTGGCTGTATATAGACATGTTAGTCTCAGCCGGTTCTTTTAACTTCTCTTGGAAATGTGATAATAGCAGTACTTGAATTTCACGTTAACCCTTTCTAATATTTTTATTTAACAATATCAAAGAGATTGCTCTAAAGCCCTAACTTTGTCATCTTACTAAAAATGTTTTTAAAGTTTTTATGAACTTCCTTCCAACTGCAGGAAAATTTCAGGTATGGAGTTTGAGTGTGCTTAAAATCAAGAATGTCAAATGTTCATGGTCACGAAAGACAACTCTGAATTCATGTCTAGCAAATTAGAGGGAGGCTATTCCTGGACCACAGAGAGTAGGCTTTAGAAAGGACTTTATTATGAATTCACAGGTGAGAGCATAGGAGACGGAAGGGAGACTTCCTCCTGTGCAGTAGTAGTGAACCAATGAACTGCTATTCTGGGAACGTTTAATAAGATTTATGGCAGAAACTGGGGTAAGCATGGGAGGGGATGTTCTGGTTGATCCACTTGGCTGAGCTATAAGCTATCCAGTTGCTGTCTCTGTTTCAGTCATGTGTTCAAATATGTCTCCCAGGCGAGGGTAAGGGATAATAAGGAATCAGTCACCAGAACTTTTCTAGTGTCCCTGGCCTCTTAGAATTGTTGGTTTAGAGTTGATCTTATGATTTCTATTGTTGAAAGAAGCACCCTGACCAACAGTAACTTGAGCAAAGGGTTTATTTATCTTCTAGCTTGTAATCTATTATCCAGGAAAATCACAGCAGAAACTCAAGGCAGCATCCTGGAGGCAAGAACTGAACAGAGACCATGGAGGAATTGGTTTGCTCAGTGTGATGTTTTACTCCACCCAGGATGACCTGTCCAAGGGTGGTACTACCCCAGTGGGCTGGTCTCTCCTACGTCAATCATTAGTCAAGACAATGCCCTACAGACTTGTCTACAGACCAATCCTATGCAGACATTTCTCAAGTAAGACTCCTTTAAGGTATATCCATATCTGGTGTCAAGTTGATACAACCAACCAGCACATGATCCTCGCCCAACGGACAAAGTTCTGTCTCCTCTCATCACTACCAGCTTTATCTGTTTATAAATTTCATATAGCTTTGATCATTGTAGAGTTGCAGCTTTCAACTGTAATTGATTTTGCTCCCTAGGACTATAGTGTAAAATATTAAAAAGTATCCCACGCTAGCGCCAGCTAGGCACCGGCAGATGGCCTCGGTTCATTTCCAACCTGGAGGACAGGCTGAGACCTCCATTCTGTCCTTCTAGCCAGGGCCTGTCTCACACATACTGGCTCTACCTCCCTGGAGCTCCGAAGTCGCTCTCTCCTCCTGGCTCACTAAGTTCCCATGGCTGGCTGTTACCACGCATGCCCCCACGCTTCCAAATTCCTGCGGCTGGTTGGGGTGCACTCTTGTACACTATGCTCTGCCAAACCTTTCTCTTTCTCTGGACCCCAGCTGAGTGGTGCGTGGAGGAAAACAGCACAGTCTTAGTTTAGAACCAAAAGGCAGCACAATCACTGGGTGCAGAGCCTAGCATCCTAATTTTATGAACTATTCTATGTTAGAAATCCTCCAGTGGTGGATCCACCACTCGACCGGACAGCCTCCTACATTCTGTCTGCCTCCCCTTGTTCCTGCCCTTCCGTTCTCCTGCCTCCCTCTTCCTCTTCCCGATCTGAAAGTCCCACCTACTCGCCCAGTGATTGGCTTCCTATAATGCTTATTTATTAAGGGAAAATCCTTCCACATAGGACAGAATTGGAGCTTTCGAGAGACATTTCTGAAGTAGGGGAAGCAAGTACCAGCTCTGTAAGGATATGGAGGTCAAGTGTACCACCAAACGTTCCAGCTCTATAGCAGCAGAGAATGAACACATTCCCAATGTCAGTGTGCCAAAAGTGAGAAACCCTGATACATACTGCCTACACATACACACACACACACACACACACACACACACACACACACACATACACACACATACACACACACACGGAGGGAGGGAAGAAGGAAGAGAGAGATAGATATTTGAATTATACTTTAATTTTTGCCATTAAATAACATTTTAATTGTCACAAAGTTCTTATATTTACCGTCATGTACATATAGACAATTTGTCTATTGGCTTTTATACATTTTCATGTCATCAATAATTGTATGAATACCTATATGTTTATGGTTCTTATGATAGTTTGGATTGTATTTAAATTCTTCTAAGAAATGTAAGGGACTGGAGAGATGGCTCATTGTGGAGTGCTGGTCTGTGAGAGGAAGCCTGGCAAGGCTGAGCTAGGGCTTGAAGCCCCAGAGACCCAGAGGGATGGTAGGAGCTTTGCCTGCTCCTGCCTCCCAGACCCCTGTCAGTAGCCTCAGCCCTCCACAGAGCGAAGTGTGGCCGTCAGTCACTTAGGGACAGTGCCTATAAATCCCTCCTCATGTAGATGAGGAATCTCAGGTCAAGTCAATAAGAACCTGCTGTCAGATCCACCCCACCCCAAAACTGCATATAAGAAGCTATCCAGAGGGAATAAAGTTGTGTGAGAATTACTCTGTCATCTGAGAGTATCTGTCACGAGAGCTGTAACACTGCCTGGGGAAAGAATGCTCTCTGGAAGCTTTCACCACCAGAAACTCCCCTGCAGCCAGCCAGCCAGCCAGCCCTCCACCAGCTCAGTGCAGCCGGAGCAGTGTCTCAGAACAGCTCAGCCAAGGCACCAGAGCATCAGCGGCGACTCCAAAGGCAGCAAGGCAGCTGAGGCAGAAGCACCTTCCAGCCCTTTCCTCCTTCCTTGAACCCTCCCGCTGGGCGGGGCCAGAGGTCATCACAGATAGTTTCTGGTATGCAGACAGCTTAGGTTGAGAGCATTTGATGGTCCTGTAGATGACCCAGGTTTTATTCCCAGCATACATGTGGTATCTCATAATCACACATAACTCCAGTTCTAGGGTATTTAACAAAATAAGTAAATCTAAAAGAAAATCTATCTTCCTAGAGAGTGCTTTTCACTCTGGCTGAGAGTCCTCAGATGTTTGATATTTTACCACCATTAGCAGATAGTTCTATCACAGACTGAAAGTGAAAGGAGATCTTTAAACAGCTAAGTAAAATAAATCTGATTACAGCATGATCATTTTATGACAAGTCAGATTTACGTTGTCATCTGCTGCTGCAAAGTCAGTTCCGTTTATTTTAGTCACTTCTGTGCTTCTGCTTGAACCACTCTCTGTCTTTGTCTCGGTCTCTGTCTCTCTCTGTGTGTCTATGTCTGTCTTTGTCTCTCTCCTGGAGTGATCTGAAACTCATAGTGTAGCCCAGGTTGACCTTAAATCCATGGAATTATTTCCTTGACCTTCCATGTGTGGAGATTATGGGCCACTATACCTGGCTTACGTACCTGCTTGCAGTAGGCACTGCTGTAAAGAATAAAACATGTATCCATGTGTCCAAGCATGTAGCCATGCTGAGTGTTGTTAAAGAAGACTCAGCAACAACAACACAACAATTATACCATTTGGGCTCTCACTACTTATGTGGTAGTTCAGACAAAGTGGGAAACAGAAATGAGGGTGAAGAGATACTCTCCCTGAAATCACCTTGTCCACTAAAAAGCTAACGTGCCTTAGCTACGGTCTTCCCCCATCACTGTTATTTCCCATAGAAATCATAGCATTAGAAATTGTAGTCAAAGGCACTTTGTTTCAGAAACCGTACAGTGAATGCATTTGGTTAAACTTAATGCTTACTAGGTCTCTGCTTGTATAAATTATTGTTGGGAGTTGCTTCTAATGCTTTGTCTTAATTTGGCCCCCAAAATTGGGAATCTGCTGTCCAAACGTTGAAGGTCCCTGTTCCCCACTGGTTTTTTGATTTAAAGAGCCAACAGCTAATGTCTGGGCAGGATGAGAGAGGCAGGACTTCTAGGTTTCTAGGGAAAGAGAGGAGGAAGAAAGTGTCTGCTGTGAGAAGGGCTAGGATGGACCATCCTGGGAAGGAACAGGAGGGAATTACAACCAAAATGTAAGTACAAGAAGGAAAGTGGCCCTTGGAAGGAAAGTGGCCCTTGGAAGGGCTGCCCAGAAGCATCTTGGGAAGCAAAGATAAAAAATATATAGATTTAGGAAGTGTTAAGTCAGAAATGTTGGATGGGGGTGTTTGCTGTCTGCAGGGAGTTTTGGAAGTGCCCAGCCATTGAAATAGTCAAGGTGACCCTCCAGGAGCATTAAAGCAGCTTAACTAATTCAGCACAACAAAGTATAAGAGACATAAAAATAATACCATTTGACAAAGAAAATTTTACTCAGGGGATTTTTTAAAAACAATTATTTATTTTGTATGTATTAGAGTTTTGTCTGCGTGTATCTTTGTGTACCATTCACATGTCTGGTACCCACAGAGGTCAGAAGAGAGCATTAGATCCCCTGGAACTGATTTGTGAATGGTTGTTAAGTTACCATGTGGGTGCCAGGTTTCTATAAAGTCAACAAGTACTTCTAACCACTTTTAATCATTTCCCTGGAAAGACCATCTTTAAAAATTGCTTTTGAGTCAGGGTCTTAACTGTATAGCCCTGGCTGGTCTGTAATTTACTATGTAGGGCCAGACTGGCCTTGAACTCACTGGCTTTCATCTGCTTCTTCATCCTCAGTTCTAGAATTGAAGAATTTCTATGTTACCATGCCTGGAAATTTTGGTTTTTATTTGACAGGGGCACAAAAGCACTAACAAATTAATGACTGATTAATAAATTTTCAGTAATTAGATAATACATGGTCTAACAGTATGCAAAAAAAAAAAAAAAAACCCAATTTATGTTTCTGAGGAATCTAACTCCTTTCTCTTAGGCTTACCATAGATATGTGAAGTTGAGACTAAAATTTACCATAACTGGAGAGATGGATCAGCTGTTAAAGGCAGGGCTCCAATCAAATTATAACCAAGAGATCTCAAAATAAACTACACAGGGAGAATGTACTGCCTGGTTTTTGTGTCAACTTGACACAAGCTGGAGTTATCACAGAGAAAGGAGACTCCCTTGAGGCGATGCCTCCATGAGACCCAGCTGTAAGGCATTTTCTCAACTACTGATCAAGGGTGAGAGTGCCTATTGTGGGTGGTACCATTCCTAGACTGGTAGATCTGGGTTCTACAAGAAAGCAGGCTGAGCAAGCCTGGGGAAGCAAGCCAGTAAGTAACATCCCTCCATGACCTCTGTATCAGTTCCTGCTTCCTGACCTACTTGAGTTCCAGTCCTGATTTTCTCTGGTGATGAACAGCAATGTGGATGTGTAAGTTGAATAAACAAACCATTTCCTCCCCAACTTGCATCTTGGTCATGATGTTTGTGCAGGAATAGAAGCCCTGACTAAGACAAATTGGTACTGGAAGTGCGGTATTCCTGACAACCTGACCATGTTTTGGTGAGGATTGTGGAAGAAGTTTGGAACTTTGAGATAGAAGAGCCATTGGGATATTAAGAGCTCTTTGAGATATTCAGTAGGAGCTTGGAAGATAATATTAAGAACAGAGCAGAAGATGGAGGCCTGACTTGTGAAATTTCAGAGGGAAGATTAAAGACTCTTATCAGGGCTGTTGCTGTTTTGATTGTGAAGATCCTGTTTTGGTTAGCTGGGGCTGATGAATCAACTGTGATTAACAAGATATCAGAACTACTAAAGCAAAACCTTTGCATTACTGGGACTATTGATACTGGTTAGCTAAAAATTAGTGGTGATTAAGAAGAGACCAGCATCATTGAGGTGGAATCTTCTGGGAAGTGTTTTCTGAGAGCACAAAGAGGCTGTGTTCTAGAGATAGCCAAGGCTGTACCTCATGCTGTGGCTGGACTTGGTAATGTGTAAGAGTCACCCAGGTGGTACTGGTTTTGAAGGAATAAAGGGGTCATGGAGTGCAGCTGAGGCTCAGCACTGTGAGAGGCCATGGAAGGCCATTGGTGAAGGTGCATCCTCAGTTGCAATTAGTGTCCCAGGACTGACAGTAGTGTTTTGGAGATGCCAGTACCATGAGATGACCACCAAGAAGAGCAGTGACAGTGGAGAAGAGTCAGCTGGAGCCTAGAAGACAAGATGACAGAGAATGTAAGTTTGTTCCTCCCATGTAAACAGTTGGGAACTGTGAGGTCTAAAAGAGGCATGAATCTACTTACAAAAATCATCTAGGTATCTGATACTTTCTTTCTGCTACTCGGTCATCTCTTACAGTACTGTGGATGGTAGAAACTAACTCAGAACACATCTCCATTCAAACAAATAATATAGATATATCATTGACCAGAACTTTGTCATACGCCATATGTAGCTGAAAGAGAAGCTAGCCAACTTAGTCTCTAGCTAGAAAGTCATATTCCTAGAAGAATCTAGCACCACAACAGAATGGGAGACATGATTTCACAACTGGGGTTGGGGGGGGAGAGGTGTCTAAGAACAAGAATTGATTCATTGTAGGAGCCAAGGAATTGAGGACAAGCAGGAGATCAGGGACCACAGAATCAACTATCCAGGATTCATAGGGGCTCATAGAAACTGAAGTGGCAATCATGAAGCCTACATGGTTCTGTACTAGGTCTTCTGCAAATATGTTATGGTTGTTAGTTTGCTGTTTTTGAGGAACTGCTAACAGTGGGAGTGGGGTGTCTCTGACTCATTTGCTTACTCTTGGGACCCTTCCTACTGAGTTGCCTTGCCCAGCCCTGATATGAGGATTTGTGCCTAGCCTTATTGTAACTTGTTACAGCTGGTTCCATTGATATCCCTGGGAGGCCTGTTCTTTTCTGAAGGGAAACAGAGGAAGAGTGGATGTATGGGGAGAGGAGAGGTGTGCATAGCTGAGGGGGGGGGCACTGTGGTCAGAATGTATTGTTTGAAAGAATTTTAAAAAGATTAATTCATAGTAGGGCATAGTGGCACATGTCTATAGTCCAAGCATTTGTGAGGCAGGAGAATTAGGAGTTGAAGGACAGTTGCGACTATATAGGGAGTTTGAGACTAATCTGGGCTACTTAGGACCCTTTCTCAAAAAAATCAAATTAAACCAAACCAACCAATGAACAAATCACCACTACCACCACCACCAACACCAACAATAGGCATCTTTCCTAAGGCACCAGTGATATAGATTGAATCTTGAATCATTAAATCTGTCTCAATAACAAACTATTATTCCTGGCACTTCCAAAATGTCAGAAAGTAAGTAAATAGCAGTTAACCGAAACTTGGATTCGGTCCTTCTTCAGCTATTTCTTGAATAGATTCTCTGTTTTAAAGTTGCATTTTTAAGATTGAGGTTGGCACTATGAGGGTCATTAGGCAATCCACCTGTTTCACTATGACACCGGCTGGAGTAATCTAAGGTTGAAAAGTAGGTAAAATTTGTCTTTGATGATTTCTGCTTCTTCAGCCCAACAGTTGGCTTTTGTGTTTCTGCTGGTGGGCGTGGTTGCCTAGGGCGTTTTCTTTTTCTCTGTAGCAGCCTCTAGCTTTATGACTATCAGAAGCATCTGAGGTGTACCCGGCATGCTTGTTCAGCAGATGGTAGGATTCTGAAGCTCTCTGATCATGGTGTCTTCCATGACTGTGAGTATAGTGTTCCAGGTCCTGTATTATGGTTTCTTACTACACCTGTTTGTCTATTTTAGAGGTGTGGTTCTGAATAACTCCATGAATAGCCTTAGCTTTCTTCTTGTTGTTGTTCTGAGACAGTGTCTCACTGTGTAGCCCTAGAACTCACTATGTGACTAAGCTAATCTTGAACTCACAAAGATCTACTTGCCTCTGCCTCCCAAGTGCTGGGAGTAAAGGCATGTGCACCCACACCGGCAGTAGTCTAGTCTAGTCAAGTCTAATCTATGCTAGTCTAATCAAGTCTATTTATTTAACTTCTGTTTTGAGACCCAGCCTTTCTACATAACTCTGGCTATACTGGAACTTATTATGTAGACCAGGCTGGCCTGGAACTCACAGAGATCTACTTGCCTCTGCCTCTGGAGGGCTGGGATTAAAGTCAGGTGGCACCATACCTGGTCTCCAGTCAGTATTAATTCTTAGTGATTCACTGCTTCTAATTCAAAATAGCCGAAATGGATTCTGCCAATTAAACTTTGACTGATGAGGCTGACTTTGTATCAGATTGTATCATGTCCACTGTAGTAACTCCTACCTGTTAACCCTAGCACTCTGGAGACAGAGACAGAGAAACTATCTCAGGCTGGAGGCCAGCCTGGGCTACAGGGTAAGACCCTGTCTCAAATAACAATAATAGCAACCAAATAAAACATTTAACAAAGACCATGAATGTACTTATCAATACTTCAGCAAATGTTTATTGATTGAAGTCCTTTTACTAAGAGATACTGAAACAAGATTTTTATCTAGAGACATATAAAAAATAAAAATTATGGGTTGCTTAAAAATTATATTCCTGGAAAAGTAGTTCCACCCAAAGAGAGGATTAAGGGTTCCAATTTTTGTGTAATCAGCATAGATCACACATATAATAATTCACATGTAATTATTAGTATAGTGAAAAACAGATGAGAATTTGGAAAGAAGCATGTCTTTCTAAATGTCACCTGCTAAATGGAGACAGTAAGATGAGAATTAAATGAGGCCAATTTTTTTCACAGTGAAGGACTTCACTGTGGCTTTACCTCATCAAGACTAGATAAGGGCTTTTAAAATGTGTGTGTGCACGTGGGACACACACATACGCATGCACACACACACCCACCCCACACATGTGAGGCTATCAGAGGTTTGGTTGGTTCTCTTCCTGTGGTCCTGAAAATTTAACTCAGGTTGTCTGGCCAGGCAGCAAGTGCCTTTACCCAAAGAGTCACTGGCCCTAAAGGACTTTTTACTCTTTTTGTTTTGTTTTGTTTTGTTGAGACAGGGTTTCTCTGTGTAGCCTTGGATGTCCTGCAACTCACTCTGTAGACCAGGTTGGCTCCCAGATCTGCCTGCCTCTGCCTCCTGAATGCTGTGATTAAAGGCACTAGGATTTTTTTTCCTTCTGAAACCATTCATATCAGCTATCTTGGTTTTGTTAGACTGCCTCTTGTGGGGCTGGGAAGATGGTTTAATAGTTAAGAGCACTGGTTGCTCTTTCAGAGGACCCAGGGCTAGATTTCTCGTACCTACATGACAGCTCACAACTGTCTGTAACTCCATTATCAGAGCATTTGGTGCTGGGGCCCTCTCTGGCTACTGCAGTCTCTAGACATGCACATGATTCACAGACATACATGTAGGTAACACATTCGCACAGATTAAAAGAAAAGAGAAAAGGCTAGAGAGATGGCTCAGTGGTTAAGAGCACTGATGGCTCAACTGCTCTTCCAGAAGTCCTGAGTTCAAATTCCACCATCCACATGGTTGCTCACAACCATCTGTAATGAGATTTGATGCCCTATTCTGGTGTGTCTGAAGACAGCTATGGTGTACTTATATATAATAAATAAATAAATCTTTAAAAAAGAAGAGATAAAAGAAAAATGCCTTCCATATGCTTATCCCAATTATTCTGCCAATTTAAACCATACACATTTTTATATATCTAGTGCATAAAAGGGGCAATGTCTATTTATTTTTCTTTCATTAATTTCTTTTTTATTCACGTCTATCTAGTTATTTAAATAAATAGAATAGTTTTTTATACAATCTCATTTTAAATATAGTTATGGAATAAACTTTGTTTCAGTCTTTGAAATTCTTAAACACGCATAATTTGCTCAGTTTCATCCAATGTTTCATGTAATTCGGGGTGTTAGGAGGCAAGGTCTCACATGGCTCAGACTAGTCCCTACGTCTCTGTGTAGTCAAAGTATAACGGTTAAAAGAAATTCCATTTTATGCTAGAACCCATCTTGGTACCCACTAGCTGCTTGTCTCCGACTCTAGTCCCTGGAAGATAAGTTCCCAGTAACCCTGAGCCAGTGACCCCACCTAAAAATACAACCATGACTATCTAATTGTTAAGATATGACTAACTGCTTTCCCTTCTGTAATTTGCTTATGCAGATACCCCGAAATTATTTTGGGTCACTTAACTTGGCAGAATAACCAGTTTTTGCTCGCTTACGTAGATATAGAGAGTCTTCTTGCGGTTTTCCTGCTTTAAAAGTCCTTCCCGGGGGGCGTGGCCGGCCGTTGCTTAGGAAGGGCGTGTTGTCTGGCTGCCCCATAAAAGGGTTCTGCTGAGTTTTGTCACCACTGGAGAGACTACACCTTCCTGAGAACCAGGCCAGAAACAGACGTATTATTTTGTAGCTATCAGGAGCCAGGACTCTGGAACGCTGTTTGCTGCTGTGAATCTTCTGTACTGACAGGGCAGCCTCACGGTCGCTTCAGATCCACCGTTAGATACTTCCTGCCGCCCATCCTAGGAGTGTGGTAGCTCCTGGAAAGGAGTCACAGCCACTGTCAGCAGGAATCCTCACCCCACTCCTGTGGTTGTCCTCTCCATCATGCCAAAGAATAAAGGCAAAGGAGGCAAAAACAGGCGCAGAGGTAAGAATGAGAAGGAGTCTGAGAAGAGAGAGCTGGCAAGAGTGTGCTCAGGTGATCTAGATGCTGGGAAACGGACGGTTGGAAGCTGTGTGTTTTGACGGCGTGACGAGGCTGTGCCACGTAAGAGGAAAGTTGAGAAAAAAGGTTTGGATAAATACCTCAGACATTATACTGATTGGTCTGCGAGACTATCAAGATAACAAAACTGATGTAATCTTAAAGTATAATGCAGATGAAGCAAGAAGTCTGAAGGCATATGGAGAGCTCCCAGAACACGCTAAAATCAATGAAACGGACGCATTTGGTCCTGGGGATGATGAGGAAATCCAGTTTGATGATATTGGAGTTGATGATGAAGACATTGACGATATCTAACCTGACCCAAGCATGTTACATTCCAAGTTCTCTGAAGATAGCGCTACACATTTGGGATCTTGACCTTCAGCTGTTAAGTAAAACTTCATTTGGCATGTGTATGACTTCTTAATGCAAATTGATGAATTTTATTTTTGAAATATTACGTTTCTTTGAAGACCAAAGATGTTGAGTTATCTTAAAGTGACATGTTGACACTTTGTGCTTACGGATGTCACTGAACTCAGGGCACAGCAGTGTGCACTGTTCAGAGACTGCCTTTCCATTTGTGATGCTCCATTTCAGGCCCATGAGTGTTTTTGTCAGTAGGTGACCATTGTGGGCTGAAGTGAGTCCTAGTTCAGCACACACCTTTATAGTACTCATCTGGCTGCATTTGAGACTTCTCATCTGACTTACAGATATGTAAGTCTGCATGTGGAGTCAAACAGAATATGGCTATTTTTGTATTTGTGGAGCCATTTTATACTTCCATGTTCTATACATTCATTTTATCCTTCAAGTTAGTGCCACCCATAAAATAAAAAGGCAACTTATAGTGCAGTTTTCAAATTTCATGGGTAGCAATTTTGAGTTTTAAAAATTAGTCATTGCAGAAAGTACTTAGAGATAATCTATTATCTTGACTTTAGATATAATAATTGACAATGCTTATATAGTTTTACTTTTCTAAGGCATACCCAAAATATAGAAAATGAAATTAAAAAGAGAAGTAAGTCTGTTCTGATACTCGCACAGAGAAATTTTCAAAGAAGGTAACTGTTCACACAAAATATTTTTTACTTTGCAAAATAGGCTGTTTGTGTTAAGTCATTTCCCAAAAGTTAGCTACTGTATTGAGGCTTTGGATAATTAATTACCATGTATTGATTAAAGCTAGTTATATAATTGTACAAGCAAAGTTTTTCTTAAACTAAGCTTAGGTTAAAGGACAAGGAACCGCAGCTTAATGAAAAGATGGTTCCTGTTTTCTAAATGGAGGAGTCTAGAAACAGAATAAAAATATGTTGGTATAAAAACATTTTTCTTTTTAATACATTCATTATATCTCTGGTATAAAACAAATAAATGACTGGATGATTTCTAGTTAAAAAAAAAAAAGTCAAAGTCCTTCCCATACCTCTCCACAAAAATCTCAAATGTTGCTCAGAGATTGTTCATCCGGCTAGCAGCTAATCAATAAAAATGTAGTTATATTTGGATTGAGTCTGTGGTCTTTTACCCCAGGGGTCCCAAACTCCATAACAACAGAATATCTTAAATTTAATACTCTTTTCTCTAGCTCCCGAGTGCTGGGATTACAGCTTTGTACTTTTATGCATGGTCTGTGTGGTGCTTGGGGATTTAACCCAGGGCTTCCTGCGTGCTAGACTAACACCCTACCAACTTTCCTACACCCCCAGACCTCATGTAATTTTTTCCTGACCCAAATAAAGAGCTTAATTTAGAATAAGCACCTTATCGAGGTCTACACTATGGACTAGGTGATGTTTGTTGTACCTGGTAAATGAACAACGCTCATTTCCTGTGCCCATCTTCCTGTTCTGTCCAACATAGCGGCCACTTGAATCGTTCTTGGTCATGTGATGTGTGGCTAGTATGATCCAGCCATTGACTGTCAAGTTTTGTTTTCATCAATTTAAACGGCAAATGTGACCATTGGTTGTGATATTGGACCACACAGGTTAAGGCCAATAGCTCACCGGTGTTATGAAAACATATCTGTTTTCAAGTAAGGATGGCCCACTGGATTGTGGTTTGGGAGTGAGAAAGGTATTGCTGCAGCTGAGATAATTGCAATAAAAGGAGCAATTACATAATTCTGATTAAAATCTGTCCTGTTGGGGCTGGAAAGATGGCTCAGTGGTAAAGAACACTGGTTGCATTTTCAGAGGATCCCAGTTCAATTCTCAGCATCTACTGGGCAGCTCACACTTGTCTGTAACTCCAGTTGCGGGGATCCTGGCACCCTCCTATAAACATACATTCAGGCAAAACACCAATGAGCAAAAACACCCAAAATAAATGATATCTATATCTATTTATATCTATCCATATCTATCTCTATACCATCTATATCTGTGTCTATATATCATTCCTGTTTGATTCACATGTTTCTTAGCATATTCAGAATAAAGAGACACTGTCCAGCTAGGAGAAACAAAGACAGCAAAAATCAAAATGGGGAGCTACAAAAACCTTCCTTCTTTTCTTTTGAAGGCAGGGTCTTGCTATGTAGCTTAGGACGGCCTTGAGCTCTTGATTTTCCTGTGCTTGGGTTCAAGGCATCTGCCATCGTTCCTGGCTATAAAATTACCTTTTAACATGTAAAATACTCCTAATTGACATGAGATGACATAATTCTATCAGAGAGAGAAGTAGAAAGGATTTAAATGCTATTTAAATGCTATTATATCTATAATGTGTATCTAGGGCCTGAATTTTATCATATGGCATGACTAAGCAGCTCTAAGGTCAATTTCATTTTATCATGTATTCATTTATTACATAGTTTCCCCTCTCGTAAGACCCTATACTCTGGATCCTTTTGGGTTCAACTTCTGAGTGCTGGCATTGTAGGCATTCACCACTATAGACCAGGTTATTATATTTTTTGTAATTGAGTTAGTCCTGAGTTTCTTGTCATTTCTGGCTACCAAGCACTGTATAATTTTTAATCTCATACAGTTCGAATCATGTATCATATAAGTCATGATTTATTATTACTTAGTATCCTCTCTTGAATCTAGGCAAACACTCTACCATTGAATTATAGCTCCTGCCTGATCATTATCTATCTTTTTTTTTTTTTTTGAGAGAAAGAGAGGGTTTCATTATAGTCCTGGATGGCTTGAACTCACAGTGTAGCCCAACAGTTCTCAACTTGTATGTCTCAACCTCTTGGAGGGTCAAATGAGCCTTTCGCAGCTGTGGAATATCAGATATCCTGCATATCAGGTATTTATATTATGATTCATAACAGCAGCCACATTACAGCTGTTAATGAAAAGAATGTTATGGTTTGGGGGTGGTCAGCACAACATGAAGAACTGTATCAAATGGTCTCAGCATTAGGAAGGTTGAGAAACACTGCTATAGACCAATAAGGCTGGCCTTGGTCTCAGAGGTCCAGTTGCCTTTGCTTCCTGAGTCCTAGGATTAAAGGTGTCCACCACCAATCCCCAGCCCCAGACTCCTTAAACAACAACACAGAATGCAGAGTCCAAATACTGTGGAGGAAGCTGGAGCCCCCAAACAGATATGCAGAACTCTCAAAAGCACACACCACTGTGGTTACACTTGACTACACTTGGAGTTAATATTGCCACAGGCACTTCCTGTATGGTGCATTCTTCCTGAACGGTGACTTTCCATCATAACTAACCAACCTCTGGTAGAGTAGATGAAATAAGTTTTCAATTCTTTTTCTAGGTGCTTTTTTTTTTTTTTTTTTTTTTTTTTTTTGTCAAACTAATAGAAGGGTCCCAGAAATAGAACTCTGTAAAGGATTCAACAGTATTTTGCAGAAATAAGTAGATTGTTTCTGAAGAACTGGATTTCAGGTAAAACAAGGAGCCTTGACCTAAAACATCTCTATGAAGGTGTATTTAACTTTTACCGAAGTTCAGGCATAAAACCAGAGTTTTGTGTAGTGGGTGACATAGCAACAGTGTTGAAAATTGAGTCTGGGTTTGAAAACTCACAATCTGTAGCCCTGCTTCAAATGCTGTAGGGATCAGAAAATGGTGATCCTTTTCAAGAAAATGTTACGTGATATCAGACAGTCATTTAAGCTATGAGCAATGTTTCAGCTTGTTGTAGATAAGAAATCCAGACAGCAGCAGTAGGTTCTTTGATGAAAGCATAGTGATACGTGCCTATAAGCCCAGCACTCAGGAGGGAGAGGCAGGTAGGTAGATCTCTGAGTTTGGTGCCAGTCTGGTCTACAGAGCAAATTTCAAGACAGACAGGGCTAGATGAAGAAACTATGTCTCAAAAAACTAACTGACTGACTGACTGACTGACTAAAAAAGAAAGCTAGCTAGCTCACCCCTATCTCCTGAAAAAGATTCAAGAGAGGATACCAAATAATAATAAGTCATGAGTTATATGATACATGATTTGATCTACAATGAGATTGAAAAATTATACAGCGCTTGGTAGCCAGAAATGACAAGAAAATCAGGACTAACTCCTTTCTCAAGGCCATGAACGTCTGGAATCACTTATGCATTAGGCTTTTGGTATAGACTAGTCACTGCCAAGGAGGGTAGACAGCAACCCTTTCCACTGCCACAACCCCGTGGGGGTACAACAGCAGCACTGGACTTACTGGGCTAGGGCAGGTCTGGGGAAATGGACAAAGTCCTTCATAACACGTCCCCAAATGCTGCTTACACTTTAAAATCTCATTGCTACCTATGTAAATGATATGACATTCTAAGTGATAAGGACACTAGAAAGCTAGGAGCTTGTTCTCGAATTCTTACTTGTTTTGTGACATTTTGTGACAGGGACTTGCTGTGTATGCAGTGGCAAATAGTTGGCCTCAAATATGAGATCATACCTCAGTCTCCCAAATGAGGGGATTACAGGTGTGCACTGCAGTGCACGGTTAACTCCAGACAATTTGATCCTGCTTTTTAAACTTTACAATCAAGTTGATATAGTACATACCTGAGCCATATAAGCATGTATGTGTCCGTTTATATAATTCACATGCAATAACAATGACCACTACCTACCTGCCATTCCATGTGCTAACCCCTGAAAGGGTCATGCTGATAAATTCTGCCCCAAACTCCTTCTCAGAGGCATTATTATTTCTCTGTCTGTTCTGTAATTAAGCATTTTCGGAAAAGCTTAAGAGAAAACAAGAATCTTTCTCTAGAGGTGCAGTTAAGAACGTGGCTCTTGGCTGGGCAGTGGAGCATTTAGGAGACAGACAGGCAGATCTCTCTGAGTTGAAGGCCAGCCTGGTCTACATAGTGAGTTCCGGGACAGCCAAGGCTACACAAAGAAACTTCGACTCAAAACAAAACCAAAAACAGCAGCAGCAACAACAACAAATGAACCTGGCTCTCTCTCTAGGACTGGACCCAAGGAATCAGATTCCAGAGTCACGGCTATTCATGAATGAAAATGATTTAGTGACTGTGTCTGTTACTACAGTGGACAGGCAGACCTAATTTATAGTTACTTATCTTGATAGTAATTCATTCTCTAATTTCTACCAATAGGATGATTCTAGGAGGTGTGAAAGATTATAGATAAACCATTTTAATTTGTATCAGAAATTTTAATTCACCTCCAACAGTAAATTGCAACTAGAATGCTTTGGTTTACTATAATTTTTAAAGGTTGCTTCTATTTAGCATGAGAGTTGCATTATAATTTGTCAATTAGTTTAAAATTCAGGGCTTTAAACATTGAAAATGTTTTAACACATATTTAGAAAATTTGCATAAGTCCCAATAAACCTATAGTTTGGATGTGAATATAGTTTGTTAAATTCACCTTTTGTATGAAAATACAAAACAGCCAGGCATGGTAGTTAACAGGCAAAGCAAGGAAGATTGTGAGTTTGACTCACAACAGTATATTGAAATAGTCAAACTCTCCAAAACAAACAAACAAACAAAATCTTGTTTTGTTTGTTTGAGACAGGGTCTTTCTTCATAGCCCTGGCTGTTCTGGAATGTAGACCAGGTTGGCAGAGAACTCAGGATCTGCCTGCCACTGGCTTCTGAGTGCTAGGATCTTATAAGGCATGCACAACCATCTTAAAGAAAAAACAGTTTAAAAACTTAATTTCCCAATTTGACATTGCCATATGTAATTTAAAAAATGATTTTGGTGCTAGCTCTCCATATTTGAAATAAAAGTATGCTGGGAAGTACGCATTTCACCAGAAGAATTTTTCTCTGGCAAACAAGCTATGATTTATCCTTTTTCTCCCTGGTCTCTGATGCTAAAACTACTATAAAAAAGGACAGAAAGCCAGGACTAGTAGTGATTGCTTTAATCCCAGGATCAGGGAGGCAGGGACTTCCAGAGAACCCCTGAACTACATACAAAGTTTTAGGGCACCACAGTAATACCTGGTCTCCAAAATAAATAAATACTTAAATATTTGCATACATACATAAATAAGGACAGAAAGGCTAAAGATATCTAGGCTTTTAAACTTAAATTTTTTAGATATATTAATTTATTTTATGTGTGTTTTGCCTGAATGTATGTCTGTGTACCATATGGATATGTGGTGTGTTGGCCTTCCTGCTTGGATAGAAGGGTATCCTGTGACTTTGAAAGACTAGGAACCACAGAGCTTGGAGGGGAGAAGGTATCCCAATGGAAGGGTATCCTGAGACGCAGGAACCACACAGCTCTGAGAAGAAGCCTTTTCAGCAGAGGCGTGGGAGGGGGTCCACAGCTGAGCTGAGGTTCTCAGGAGTCCCAGCCCCACACTCCACTTCTTCCCTTCTTCTTATCCCAATTGTTTATTGACCTCTTCCAATGAAACAGTCATAGCAGAAAGCAAATCTCATAAAAGAGAGTTATTGGAGGGATGAATCCAGGGGAAGGAGGGAGGTGTCCAGAGGTGGCTACCCTCTGCTCCTGGGAGAGGACAGTAGGGGACTGGACAAAAGGCAGGCAGAGAGAGGATTTCTTAGGGTGGAGATTTCCAGAGTCAGGACTGGTAGGATTTCAAGTCTTGAGCTTTAGGAGTTCAGGGATTGGTGCCTTCCCCCCCACCCCCCACCCCTTTAGTTTTAACTGATGCCACCATTTTGACAGGTGAGGGCATTTTGACAGCTCTTGCAGAACACTGCTTAGGGACTACAGGTGCCTATGAAGGTGCCAGAAGAGAGCATCAGATCCTTAAGAACAGCCAGTGCTCCTAACTGCTGAGCCATCTCTCCAGCCCTTTAAACCTAAGGCTTTTCAGATCTTAGCTTTTAAAACTCCTGTATGTGAACTTTCTAGCAGAATGATTTTTGCATTGTAAATTTGTGTGGGGTATCTTATTCAAACAGAAACTTTTTGGGCAAAACTAGGGCAATGTTTCTCTTACTGCAGGCACACTTGTTCATGACATTTCCTTATCTGTCCCCAGCTCTGCAACTCCTTCTTTGATCTGTCTTTGGTACACTTCGGTCTTATCTTAATTTTAAAAACAAATTTCTAATTTTCAGTTCTGCCAGCGGCCACACACACACACACACACACACACACACACACAGACAGTTGTGCAGTGTGCAGAAACTCTTGGATTCCTTGAAGCACGATCCGTGGGAAATACATCTTTCTGGTGGAAGAAATGCCTTTGTGGGGAAAAAACAGGCAAGAGGAGGAAGCAACCTACAGCTGGGAAAGGAAGAGGCACATTCGTTTAAAACGGGTGCACAGAACTAATCTTAGTTTCCCAAGGCTTAAAGTAAGAGGGCATTTAGGGCAGGATAGGTTTCTTGCTTAAAAGAAACCTTGTACCTATCAAAGAAGGACCACTGAGTAAGGTGGTCACTGAAATCCATTGGGTTGGGGTGTACTGTATTGGAACTAGATTACAAAAATGAACACAGTTCCTGCCCTTAAGCACGTCCAGTTTTGTTTTGGATTTTAAACAACACCTTTAGATATTAAAAGGCCTTTTGCAAATAGTCCTTAGGCTTCACAGAGGAAGTGAGTTGTGGGCTGGGAACCAACGGAATTGTGATACCGTTTCCTATTTTGGGAAATGAATGAAATGGATCATCCGGAAGAGTGAGAATAAGGGGCTTTAGATGAAGGCTGAGAACATTTAACTGCAACAGGGACTTATATGTGTATGCCTGCAGCAAAAGCTCCGGTCTGAAAATAAGCTATGCCTTGCGCGGGCCTGTGTGGGTCACCTCGTTGACTCGCCACATTAGCTAACAGCTGTTCTCCAATGTTTAGTTTGTGGCGCAGAGTCCACGCACTCTGATGAAATTTTGCCACACGCACTTTTGGAGCTGTGTGGGGTAGGCGTGCGGAGATTCTCGAGGTTTCCCTCATCTTTATAAAAAGAGAAGAAAAACATTCAAATTAGCGGGAAGGCGGTTAACACCCACAGCCCCGATTCTGCCGAACGCACCGCTGCCCCCCAGATTCACCGGGTACCTGGGCTGCGGACAGGGCCTAACAGCACTAACTGCCGTGGGGCCGCAACCGCTGCGGAGCCGCGCGCAGCGGGCGTTGCACGGTTCGGACTGGAGCCTGGCAAGGGTCCAGGCTGGGATTTGACCAGCAGTTCCTTCAACCAATTGGAAACCAGATAGATTTTCCCCCAGCCAATAGGAGGCAAGAATTCGGCGAGGGGGGCGGGAACTCTTGGGCTGAGGATTCGATCCCGCCCGGCAGCAGTCAAGGCGGGTGGAGGCTCCGCCTGAGCGGCGGGGAGCGGATTAGGGAGGAGGGAAGACCGGAAGCCGCTGCCCGGGCCGCATCCTTAGTTTCGCGTTCCCCCCGGGGCTGGGAGCCGTGAAGCTGGCGGAGGGAGAGGCTGGAGGCTGGCTGGGAGATAAAGGGAAGCGTCCCCTCAGCCCGCGCTCCCTTCTCTGTCACGGGCTCCTGGAGCGCGCCGCAGAGGTCGCCGGAGCCGCTCAGACCCGCGCTGAGGAGGCGCAGCCCGCGGCGGGGACTGATCGGCGACATCTGAGGCCCGTATCCCGCGCCGTCTCCACCGCCGCCATGTCCTCCACCTCCTCCTCCCCGAAGGAGGAGACGTACGAGGAGGACCGGGAGTTCGAGAGCCAGGCCAAGCGCCTCAAGACGGAGGAGGGAGAGATCGTCTACTCGGCCGAGGAGAGCGAGAATCGCCAGGAAGCGACGCCTCAGGCGGGGAGCGATAGCGACAGCGGCGGCGGCGGCGACGGAGGCAGCGGCGGCGGCTGCGGCGGCGAGGAAGGCGACGGCGGAGAAGAAGGCGACGAAGGCGACGGCGATGAGGGAGGCAGCGGCGGCGACGAAGGCGGCAGCGGCGGCGGCCCTCGGAGCATGCCCCCGTCCACGGTAACAAAGCGCGGCGCCGCGTCCCTCCAGCAGGGCCCCGGCCCTCCGGCCCGCCCGCCCGCCTCTCCTTTGCTGCTGCGTGCACGCCGAGCGTGTCGCTGGGGACTCGGGCTTATGTGTTTATTGGTACACGTTTCCCGAATCCTGACGGCGAATGCGGGATTGGGCTTGGGGTGCCGGGGCCTCAGGGAGTCCGCAGTGGGGTGGGGGCGGCGGGGGCGGCGGGGGCGGCGGGGGCGGGTGTCGCTTCCGCTCCGGGAGGCTGTGCCGCGCGCCCTCGGCGGGATCAGCTCTTTGTTAGTTGAACAACTCTGGCTCCGAGGCTGTGCGGGGACCCGGCCTCGGCGTCCCGCAGCATCCTCGCGCCGGGCACCGTAACGGGAAGGCTTTCGTAGCCTCATCTTGAAAGCCGCGATTGAATGACAAATTAACGCCCCCCGTGCTTTTCCCTATACTTTGGTTCCCTTGCTATTTTAACTCCTTCGGTCGAGAACTCTTTGTGGGCCGGCCGATGGCTCAGGATAGTTTTCACTAACAAAATGTTACAAAAATGTGTGGGCGGGTAATATAGTGTGCCCCTGCTGTCAAATAAAAGGTTTTCAAATGACGAGTTCTCCATTAGTAGTGTCCTTCCAAGTTTGTCCCCACAGAAGGAAATGAATTCAGAGCTGTAGTCACACATGCCTTAAACCCTCCTTTATCAGAAATGCTAGCTGGAGGCTGAAGGAATGTGGACAGAGTAGCCCACAGCTTCAGTTAGTTCCATGGAGACTTTAAGGAAGCAAATCTATCCGAACTGTTTTGACCCTTTTAATTAGAGGTGGCTTTCCTTTCAAAAGTTCAAATTTTTATTGGTCTAGCTTAAATTAAAAAAAAAAAAAAGTAGTTATGTGTGGGTACATAACAAGTGTCGGTGGCAGCCGGTAGAGTTAAGGTAGTTTAGGTGTGAGTCACCTGACTGGGTGCTGGGAGTCAAACTCCGGCCCTCTATGCAAGAGCACTAGGTGCTTTTTGGATGAGCTCGCTCTTCAGCCCGTTTGAATAAAAAAAAAAAAATTACATTCATTTGTTTTGTGTGAATTGGAACCTGCAGGCAAGTATGGAGGTCAAAGGACAGCTACTTCCATCTAGTGAGTCGTTCTTGGCCTTTTGGTCACGGTCAAGCATCGGTTCCGTGCAGTTATCTGGATTTTTCTGTCAAGCATTTTGAGATACTCAGAATGTAACTCGGAACTGTGGATAAAGGAGATGATGATTTTCTTAGGGTGTCTTACGATCAAAATCAAGTATTGTAAGAATGTTATAAGTTTGCCAAAAGCCTTTTTTTTTTTTTTTTTTTTTTGGTATAATACTATGAAATGTCTTTTAAGTGTCTTGGAACACTTAAAACAGTTGGCAGGAGAGGTGGATGGCGCAGTGGGGAAGAGTGCTTGCGAACACCAGAAAACCTACAGTTTCAGTTGCCAGAGCCCACATGGTAGATGTTGTCCTCTGACTCAGATTGGGGTGCAAACACATATTCATGTGTTCACATGCAACAAGATAAAAATTTTGTTTCGAAAATAGTTATTTTTGAATGCTAATAAGAAATGAGCAATTAACATAAGTCAAGCAATAGAAGTGACATTGGGCAAGGGCTTGAGTTTGATCAGGAGTCTAGTCTTAGCATATGGTTTTTGTGACCTCGAGAAACTCAGTTAACTGATGCCCTTGAGTTTTCTTAGTCTGTAAAATATGAAAGACTGTACATGCTTTCCTTCCTTGAAGCTGAAGTTAAATAAATGCAGCTTTCAAATGACAAGAAGGGAATTAATGTATGTAGTTATAAATTCAAATTGTTGTTCATTTCTCTGTAGTTAAGGAGAGCTGCTTTTATTTAACGGTTTAACTGGAACTAGGACTGTAGCTTGGTTTGGTGCGCTTGCCTAGCTTGTGAAACTTCCTGACCCTATCGACACTCCACTCCAGTAAATTAATTTGTAAATTTTAACACTAGAGTTTATAGGCTAACTTGGAGTTTAAGGAAGACTCATTTTTTCCATTTTCAAGAATTTTTAAAAGTTTTATTTCACGTGCATTGGTATTTTTGCTTGCATGTGTGCTTATATGAGTATGTCAGTCAAATCACTTGAAGCTCCATTACAGACAGTTGTGAACTGTTATGTGGGTGCTGGGAATTGAACCTAGGTCCTCTGGAAGAGCACCAGGCAGTGCTCTTAACTGCTGAGCCATCTCTTGAGCCTCCTTTTTCAAAAAACTTCCTTGTAATTTTTCAGTAATATTTTGAAACTATTGCAGCTATGAAACATGTATGTAATTAAGGTAGAGCGTCTAGTACTTTATGATGTTGAAATATGGTTTTCATTTAACTGAGGAGTTTAGTCCAACTTAAGTGGTTCTTAACCTATAGAAGAAATCATCTGTGGTCAAACAGTAAATGCAGATTAGGTACAGTTATGAACTATCTTTTTAACTCTAATTGGAAATTTGTGAAGTGAAAAGAGAAACTGTGGGCTGGAGAGATGGTTCAGTGGTTAGAGCACTGACTGCTCTTCCAGAGGTCCTGAGTTCAATTCCCAGCAACCACATGGTGGCTCACAACCATCTGTAATGGGATCTGATGCCCTCTTCTGGTGTGTAGCCCAGGCTCCAGACCAATCTCAGAAAGCCAAGAAAGGTCAGGGATGCCATAGCAATTGGGAAGAGGCAAGATACTCAGTTGTTAAAGGCTAGCCTTAGCTGCATAATGTGTTTGAGGTTAGCCTGGACTCCAAGATAACTGCTAAAATAACATTAACTGCAAAATTGCCCAAATAGAAAGCCCCAAAAGGAAAGAAAAGGCCCAAATAGCCAAAAAACATACAAGCTAGGTAATTTGTTTGCTAATAAGGTAACTATTTAGAGTTTTCAAATTTTAATGAGTAGTTTTGTAAGGTACTGAAACAGAAAAATGGCCCAAGATTTCCAAATGAAAGGCTATATTGAACAAAGTTTGATTGGCTTGTGAGAATTTGTCCTTGAGGCTGCCCTTGAATGGCTATTGAATAGCATGGGTATGACAAGAGCAGCCTTGAGCCTATTATTGGGGACCCACTGAACTTCCCTTATAGTTTGACCCAGTTTGTCCAAAGAAAGAATTGAATTGTAAAAAAAAAAAAAAAAACTGAAAACAAAACCGCGTGTACTGCATTTGCTGGGTACACACTTGGAACATTACTTTGAGGTAGGGGGAAATAGAAAACAACAACCTAGCTCTCGAAATGAAAAGACACTGTAGGGCTGGAGAGGTGGCTCAGCAGTTAAGAGCACTGACTGCTCTTCCAGAGGTCCTGAGTTCAAATTCCAGCAACCACATGGTGGCTCACAACCATCTGTAATGGGATCTGATGCCCTCTGCTGGCGTGTCTGAAGACAGCTACAGTGTACTCAAGAATGAGATAAACAAATCTTTTTAAAAAAGAAAAGACTGCTGTAGGAGAAAAGATTTTAAATGGATATCTTAAGCTGGAGAATACATACTAAAAGTATTAATGGGGCCATAGCCTGGCCTTGAACCATGGATGCTGGTGATGTGAGAGATGGGATTGTGGTGTTTGCTACCACATCCAGTTTAGTTGGTATATAGATGGGGATTATCAATAATCATTTGCCAACTAGTTTAAAAATCAGTAACTAGGATAAAGATTCAGAGGTAGAGAGTACTTGCCTAGCATGAGAGAAGATTAGTATTCTGAAATATCACAGCTACATACCAACACACATACATACCTGATTTTAGGGTGGGTAAAGAGGCTCGCTCTGTGTTGCAGAAGAGTTCAAATTTTTTGTCATAGCTATCTAACAAATAGAGAAAATGGTGATTTAAGAAGAGTGTTAACGGTTGGGATATTGCTAAGTTTTTGCCTACCTTGTTTGTGTGAAATGGTGGGTTTGATTTTCTATACTGCATGAATTTTGATGCATACCTATAATCTTAGCATGAAGATCAGAAGTTCAGGGTCATTTTCTGTTACATAGGAAGTTTGAAGCTAGCCTTGGATGTATGAGAGCTTTTCTTTAAAAAGTTAATGGGCTGGAGAGACGGCTCAGCGGTTAAGAGCACTGACTGCTTTTCCTAAAGGTCCTGAGTTCAATTCACAGCAACCACAAGGTGGCTCACAACCATTTGTAATGGGATCTGATGCCCTCTTCTGGTGTATCTGAGGACAGCTACAGCGTACTCATATATATGTATTTAAAAAATTAAAAAGGTACTATTTTGGGGTAGGATGGGGGATAGAAGAACTAAGCCTTGGAGCGGTAGAAATATAGTTTGAGAAGATGAATTGTCAACTTTTCAATTGGAAATAACTGGAATTTTAATTGTTTTAAAGTGAATGATAGAAAGTTTTTGTGTTAAAGATGGGTATGGCAGAGTAGCATACATAAGTTTAATGAGTTCTAGGCTAGCCAGGGCTATATAGTAAGACCCTGTCTCAAACAGAAGTATGTATGGGTATATAATTAAAGTGAGAGAAACACTAAGGTAGATAATTGTAAGAATCATAGATTGAGTGGGAATAAGGAAATACAAGGAGTATGAGGTTGTCTTTTGCCTTGAGGTTGAGAAAAATTACTTTTCCATCAAATACTATATTATATTTAGTATTTTCTGACTTTTCTGAATTCTTTTAAAAAAATTTCCTTGACACGATAATATACATATTTGTGGGTTAAAGGGTTGTGGTTTGTATATAATACACAGACCAGATCAGTGCAGTAACATTTTCAATCCTCAGCTTTTAGGGAGTGACTTCGCTGTAAGCTCTTCTGAGGAAGTTTTAAAAATTGTTCTGTAATCCATTTTTGTGAGAGAGATCAATTTGAAAACTAGCCATTTTTTGCACTGTATTCATCATAGTCATTATTCATGATGGGCAGTTCTTAGAGAGAAACTGGCAAAGCTAAAAGGCCTCTTCAAAAGTTACTGCCAAGATAAAGGCTCTAGAGACACAAAACTGAATTCAGAAGGTGAATTTTATAATAGTCTAAAAAGTGCAGTTAGAAGTAATGATAGTTGGAGAAATATGAAAGCAGACACTGATAGGTTTTTCTCATTAACTTATTTCTGTCTTAATGAAAATGATAAAGGCTATGTAAAAGTAATATGAACTAATTAGGGATGAAGTCTTATGATGCCCACAACCTTATTTCTTGTAGTTTAAGGGGGAAATATCTGTCTGTCTATTTATCTAGATATAAGATGCAGGGATCAGGACTGGAGAGATGGCTCAGTGGTTAAGAGCACTAACTGTTCTTCCAGAGGTTCCAAGTTCAAATCCCAGCAACCACATGGTGGCTCATAACCATCTATAATTGGATCAAATGCCCTCTTCTGGTGTGTCTGGAGACAGCTACAGTGTCCTTATATATAATAAATAAATGAATCTTTAAAAAAAAAAAAAAGATTCAGGGATCAAAAATTCCCAAGGGGGTACAAACAATATTAAGTGTGAGATAGTTGTAAATTTATTCATTATAAATTATGTAAGACCAAAAGGTATGAGAAAAAAATCACTCTTGAGACCACCACTTCAGTAAATAAAACATTGCACGTCACCACATCTCCCTTCCTGGCTTGAACACCGAGGAATTGAACTCGGGACCTCTGGATGAGCAGCCAGTGCTCTTAACTACTGAGCCAACCAGCCATCTCTCCAGCCCCGCTTGAACACTTTTTTTTAAAGAAATGATTTTGTGTACACAGACAGTTCTCCGTTTTCACTATTGTGTGGGTTCTAGAGATTAAACTTTGGAGTCAGGTGTGGTGGCAGGTGCCCGTGTCTCAAGGTCATCCTTTTTTAGAAATGAAAATTTTAGAGACCAACCTGGTCTATACAGAGAAACCCTGCCTTGAAAAACCAAAGCTTGTAAGGTTGTATGTGTTTGGGGGTTGGGGGGGGGCTACTAGAAATAACAATTTCAAATCAAATATTCAATTTATTTTCAGGTCCTTCTGCTAATATGTAATTTGACTTGTCTTTTTTTTTTTTTTTTAATGTGTATGTGTTTGCTTTATAATGTAGAGTTGAATTTACTGAAAGTTGTAGTTTAGGCTTTTGAAGTTAACTGGAAATTGTTTTCTCTTCCCTAGGAGGGAGGTGGAAGCCATCATAAGGTTTCTGTTTCCCCTGTTGTCCATGTTCGAGGGCTCTGTGAATCTGTTGTGGAAGCTGACCTTGTGGAGGCACTGGAGAAATTTGGGACAATATGGTAAGGAGAATGGAGACTTCAAAGACATTGAAAATAATGTGGGAGGGCAAGCCTTGTTTGATTGTTTTGACTTGATTGTATGTATTGTTTGCTTAAGAACTCCCTACCCCCCCTTTATTTATGTATTTATTTATTTTTTTTTTTTGAGGTAGCACTTCCTCTTAAAGGAGGGCCAGCTTGAAGCTTGTGTTCATTTTATCTCGGCCTATTGAGTGCTAGGATGATAGGTATCTGCCATCTTTGGACAACTCCCCCCCCCCTTTGCTTTTTAAGTTTTTACATTTACTTATAGTGGGTGTAGGTAAGAGGACAACTTGAGGGAGTCAAGTCTCTACCCTGTGGTTCCAGGGATTAAACTCAGTCCTAGGACTTGCATCCTGACCCAATGAGAGAGGCCTTTGGGAACGTCTAAGCTTGTTACTACCTTTTGTGTTCTGGTGCTAGAGATTGAATTCTCTCTGTTGCTGAGCCTTAAGCTTGTTTTTAAATTCTGGGGTTATTTGTAGGTGCTTAGTATGATATATCACCAGCCATTCAACAAGTTAGTAGGTAAAAAAAAATGTTCATGGTGTTGACTCCTCATGCTCTTTTGTTTTTGTTTGGTCTTTCTCATTAATTCTTTATAAAGATTAAAAAAAATTTTTTTTTCACCAGGCTGTTTAAGCACATGCTGAAATGTCTGTGTCATTTAAATTCTCCTTGTCCTGTCTTCAAATAAAGTTACTGTCTGGTAACTCTTTTGAGTTTGCTTCTAGTTAATGTCTTATTTTGGGTAGAGAGAACATTTTCTTTTTAAGACACAGGGTCTTATGCATCCCTGGCTACCCTAGAACTTGCTATGTAGACCAAGATGGTCTGAAACTCACAGAACTCCATCTTCCTCTGCCTTCTGAATGTGTGCCATTGTACCCAGCAAGAAAGCAGGTTTATTATGACCAAATCTATAATAGGCCAGTACCTTTCATACTTTTATTTTTAGTTTTCTGTGTTTCCAGGGGGCATCTTTAGCTTGCACCATGATTTATGTATGTATGTATAAGAGACAGCATATATTCTCTTTTAGATTTGTTAATGTGTGTGATTGTTTTGTCTGCATGTATTTATGGTTTCCATAGAGGTCTTAAAAGAGAGTGCTGCGTCTCCAGGAACTGGAGTTATATATAGGTGGTTGTGAATCACCATATGGGTGCTGGGACCTGAATCCTGGTCTTCTGTAAGAGTAATAAGTGCAGAGCCATTTCACCCCTGCCCCCCTTTTAAAATGACAGACCTGATTCCAGGATTAATATTTTTTACATATAAAAAGCTTCAAAACTTTATTGAGGAATTTATTTCTATAAGAAATATTTCTTGCTGTTGTACTTGTAGTTGCTATAGTTTTAAATCCAAGACCTGTTTCCCTGTTAATTTTAGTGATGTGGGTGGGGATAGCTAACCAACCTACTAGGTCAACACATACTTAATAGCCTGCTCTGTGCCAGGCTCTGTCTGTCTTCTGAGGATATAAAGTTGGGTGTGGCAAGTTCTGAAGAAAATAGAGTAATAGCTATGTACTGAGATCCTATAGTATACCAGGCTGCTTGCTAGTATACTAGTATGTGTGTAGTAACCCTAATTGTTGATAACTCTGGAGGTTTATAAACGAAGAAGGTAGGATTTACTAAGTTATGAATTGATGTGTGGGTTTTTGTTTTGTTTTTACTAATACTGCACTATTTGTCAGTGTCTAAGAGCTGTGGGTCCTGGATATCTATCTGCTAAGCAGAGTGGTTTGACTGCCTGGCTTTGATGTATTTGTTTTTTGATATGATTAAACCATGTTCGTTGTATTTTAAGACAGTCGAAGTTCTTATTCCTGTCGATTGGGAATATGTTTTTTCTCCTGTTACAGTTGGAAAACATGCACTGTGATTTTTCTTTCTTTTTTTTTTTTTTTTTTTTTTTTGCATAGGGTCTTAAAATGTAGCCCTGGTTGGCTAGGAACTCACTGTGTAGACCACGCTGACCTCAAATCCACAGAGCTATTCCTGACTTTGCCTCTTGAGTGCTAGGACCTCTCCATTTATCACTTATTTGTCTATTAAAATATAGCCCTCAAAGGAATGTATTTTCAAAAGTAAATACCTCATTCTCATGTTCATAGTTAAACATGATGACTGAATTCTTCTGTTAGATGTGTTTTCATGGACTGTTTAGAGTATTTTGGGGTAAATTACTTATGAACTTTGGTCAATCTATGGTTGCTTCTAGTTATCTGTTTTTAATAAAATAATATAGAAATAACTCTTAGTTACTGTTGTGTGGGTGCTTCTGCTATTTTCTTTTGAGACTGGCTTTGAACTTGAAGTCCCCTTCTGCCTTCACTTGGACGTGCTGAGATCACAGCTGTGCCACCATGCCAGCTAGTTCCTGCTGTTGAACTGTTGAACTGTGGGTTTTCTTGTTGGCTCTGGAGTTTTTAGTTTCTGTGTCTTGATGTTTTCTCATGCTTTGTGGGAGGGGGAAGGGTAATGGATAGGGCTTGAGTAGGGCATGAGATGAATAAGTGTTCATTCAAGAGGATTAAAGTCTGCTTTTACTTGACTGAGAATAAATCATACTTCTTCCTTTTCAGCTATGTGATGATGATGCCATTTAAACGACAGGCTCTGGTGGAGTTTGAAAATATCGATAGTGCCAAAGAATGTGTGACATTTGCTGCAGATGTGCCTGTGTACATTGCTGGCCAGCAGGCTTTCTTCAACTATTCTACAAGTAAAAGAATCACTCGACCAGGAAATACTGATGACCCATCAGGGGGCAACAAAGTCCTCTTGCTTTCTATTCAGAATCCTCTTTATCCAATTACAGTGGTATGTATTTCAGTAGAGCAAACTACTTCTATAACAACTAACAAATAACAAGTTTACTTATCTGCCAACTAGTTTTGTTTTTGTTGTTTTCTTTTGAGACACATTTTCATTATGTGGCCCTAGCTGACCTGAAACTTGCTATGTGGACCAGTTTGATGTGGGACTTAAAGAGATCTGCCTGCCTCTGCCTCTCAAGTGCTAGAATTTAAGATGTGCAACAACATGCGGAGATAATTTTTTTCAATATTTATTTTTATTTTTTGTGTATCGGTGTTTTCCCTGCATGTATGTATGTTCATTTACCACGTGTGTAATCCCCTTGGAGGCCATAAGAGAGCATCCTAAATCCCCTGGAACTGGAGTTACAGATGGTTGTTAGCTGCTGTGTTACTGGAAACCCAATCAGGATCTGATCTGAGCTACCTCTAGCCCAGTGATTCTCAACCTTTCACATGGTCACATGTCAGATATTTACAATATGATACTCAACTGTAGCAAAATTACAGATATGAAGCGGCAATGCAATAATTTTATGGTTGGGGGTCACCACAGCATGAGGAGTTGTATTAAAGGGTCCCAACATTAGGAAAATTGAGAACCACTGCTCCTCTAGCCCCACTCTTTACCCTTTAAAAAAGGTGGTTAATAGCTGGGTATGGTCATGCCTCTGATTCCAGCATTCAGGAGGCCAAAGTGGGTAGATTGCTTATTTTGAGGCTATCCTGGTCTGCATGGTCAGTTAGAATTATAAAATGAGATCCTCTTTAAGAAAAGTTTAGTAATTAAGAGGAGTGATGCCTTGTAAAGTTTGACTTTTTAGATAAAACAAAATGGAATATAATTTAAATTTTTCTAAATATAAAAAATGAATAAATACACTTTGTTTTCTTTGTAGGATGTTCTATATACTGTATGCAACCCTGTTGGAAAAGTACAGCGTATTGTTATATTCAAAAGGAATGGCATACAAGCAATGGTTGAATATCCTTTATTTGTAAATGTGTTGCTGATGTATAGAAGTATTTGTAATTCATATTCATTTTTTTCCTCTGAGAATTTTTAGGTAAATGTATTTTCATCTTAAAGCAGTCTTACGTTTTGTTTGTTTGCTTGTTTTCTTATTTTGAGATGGGGTCTTGAGTAACTAACTGACTGGCCATCAGTTGAGAGATGAGCCATTTCTGACTGCAGAGATTAAAGGTGTGCACTAGCACACCCTGCTTAAGAGATGGAACTGCAGTACTTATAGGGGAATTTTACTCTTTTGATAACTTCATACCATAAAATAGTCCCCTAAAGTGCTGAGGATTGAACCTATAGGCCTTACATGCTAGCCCAACAACTGTGTTACTTCCTTGGCCCTGTTCTTTAAGAGTAAAATAATTTTCTGTTTTATAGTTATAGATTGCCCTTCACTAGGGAACAGAACCTAATTCATCATTCTCTACTTTATAGACCTTCTAGTGATTTGGAAGGATAAATGTGGGCAGTGTTGATCATGTTATATTTTCTTTGCTGTTCTCAATCTTTAAAATAAATCTTTATTAAATAAAGATTTACTTAGAAGTTATATTTGGGAAAACATTCCCAGAAACATAGTTCTGGTTTTCTTTTCATCCTTGGGAATGAAGCACAACTAAATTCAGCCACATTTCCTTAATAAAACCTTACGTTTGAGTCCGTCCTTTGCGCCCAGAAAGCTAAAGCAGCGCTCAATGGAGCTGATATATATGCTGGATGTTGCACACTAAAAATTGAATATGCAAGGGTAAGTTTTTTTTTTTCAACACTCTACCAAAGAAATATTTATACTTGGTATTCAGTTTAAACTTACTTATCTTCACTTTCAACAGCCAACTCGTCTAAATGTTATTAGGAATGACAATGACAGTTGGGACTACACTAAACCTTATTTGGGAAGACGAGGTAGGTATTTCACGAATTTTAGAATGTACTGAGATCTGCTGAGAAACTTTTACAAGCAGTTGTAATTTTTTTCTGAGATGAGCTAGTTAATTAAAATGAAAATCTTGTTGCTGAATGCTTTTGTTGCAAAAGTCCTTGTAATGCTGGAAATGAACCTTGGACATTAGTGCCCCCTACTGGTACCTGCTGAGCTTATTTATATTTAGTTCAACAAGGAGCCCTCACATACAGGCACGCCCGCAGTTCAAGGACTTGCATTTCTCCAAGCAGCTCTCTCTCTTTGGAGGAGAGAAAACTGATACAGAATATTCCTTACAAACTGCAAACTTGCACACTGCTTCTCTATGGAAAGGACTTTCCCCCCAAGCTGGACGAGGCATTAAGAAGGATAGAGGACTCCGGCAGGCTGACTCTACACTTCATCATGCACAACATCGGCATCAGCACAAGCCCTCTGAAAAACTCAGACTTGCAATTCACCTTGACTGCATACTACATGCATCATCACCCCAAGTCTTTAAAGGACGCCATTTAACAGTACTTCAGACTTGCATGGGATGAACACCATGATAGACTGTGCCCATTTACTCAAGTTGTATGTATACTGATCGGATTTCCCTTAAGGTTTCAGCGGCAGATCTTTTTATGAAAACTAGACTATGCAATGTTGTAAAGCTCACTGCCCATTGATGTAACTGTTTTCAGCTTAGATTTTAAATTGTCAATTGGTTTTAACAAGGGGTCAGTTTATCTACAGACCTTGGGAATTGATAATGTTTTAACCAATCCACACAAACATTAAAGATACGTGGATTAGAAAGGTGCGCATTTGTCTGGGGATAAACAGGTCAGTGGTATAAAGCATGTGCTTAGCATGCATAGCCCCTGTGTTTGATCCTCAGCACAAAAAAGTACACATTTGTTGCATTTAAGTTTACCTTGTTATTGTTTTTGTTTTTTCCTAATTATGAACATGAACAGAGGTTCTAACAAAATGAAAAGGTGCATTATATGTAAAAGATGTTTTTCTGTGTGGTTTGATTTTTGTAAGTGGTTGTTTATAAGTTGTCATTTTGTAACAAGGGCTTTTTTTACTTATGTTAATTTGTGTAACCAGAAAATTTGACATTTCAAATATAGGTGAAAATAATGTGTCCCTTTCAAGATAGAATATTTCTAAACTTGGTAAATCTGAATATTAAGAGCATTTCATTTGAAATGCATTTCCATCAGTAGTCTATAAATGCTAAATTTCACAAGCATAAATTTTACTGATAAATTGTTAAGTAACTGGTAATTTTGGAATATACAAATTAAAATGTCAATCTTGTAAAAACAAGGGGGCTTCAGTATTGGCTACATTTCAACTACAATATTAACAGTAAACTACAAATTAGAAAAACTCAAGATGAATGTGCCAATAGTTAGCTAGGAAATATCTTGAGCAGTAGGTACTCTATGGTACATGTACATAAGCCAAAGGAGAGAGTAAAACACAGTGTTGGTCCTTCGAATGTTCAGATACTGAGATTGACTTTGTTTGCTCTCAGTTTCCAGGAAACCATTTCATCTTATGCCTGGAATTATAAGTAGGTTTGTTTTGTAAAATGTAGCTTTGTTAGGCCCCCCAAATTTTGATACTTGTGGAAATTTGCTTGGTCTATGCTTGATAGAGTTGAATCCAATACTGGAAACCAAATCCTTAGGAACTCAAACAAGAGGATGAATGGTTGATGAGAAATCTCTCACTTGTGAACACTGTTATTGAAAACTTAAGTTTTCACTATAAACTTGCTTGGTCTGGTGGTCTGACTTACCTATCTACCTACCTGTTCACCCTTCCTTCCTTTTCTTTTTTCTTTCTGGGGCTGGGAGACTTCAAGACAGGGTTTCTCTGTGTGGCCCTGACTGTCTTGGAACTCAATCTGTAGATCAGGGTAGCTTTGAACTTATATATCATAACCTTGCCTTCAGAATGCTGGATGAAAGGTGCAATTGCACCCAATAAAACATTTATACATTTTAACATTGTATTCTTTTAAAAGGTCTGAATTTTACACAAAACCAGCTTTTTTTTTTTAATGGAATTCTAGTTAGATAATTTATAAGGTAGATATTTGAAGAATAAAACATAATTAAGGAAGTAAAATAATTTATATTTATGCTTTTAAGGAAAGTACTCTAATTTTTCTAATTTATTATTGACAGGTAGCTTTCTGGCTAGAATGGCAGCTTTTAAACATAAACATAGTTTCTGTAGTGATTTAAGCTTGAGTCAAATTGACAGATCATTACAATCTATTTGTTTCCTTTTCTAAAGACCTTTATGGAGAGCCAGATATGGTGGTGCATGCCTATAATTCCAGCACTTGGGAAGTAGAGGCAAAGAATCAGGAGTTTGAAGTCAACCTGAGCTATGTGAGATACTGTCTCAAAAACAAAACAAATAAAAGACAAGATCTTCATAATAGCTTTACTATTAAAAAAAACTCATTAAAATACAATTTCATTATTTTAAAATGTGATTACATTTTATTTTATTACAGAGAATCCTTAGCCTGAACAGTTAAATTCATGAAAACATTATGGTTCTTATAAGAAATGGGGAATTAAATTTAGTATTTAGTGGTATCTGCTCAAGCAGACAAATTTAGCTTAGGAATCTACAGACTGGATTAACTTAAGAGGATTGAGACAAATATTGGGAAATGCTGGAATCCATGTTAAGTGGCTTTTTCTTTTTTCTTTTTTCTTTTTTTTAGCCTGGAGAAGCAGTGATTGAGGGGAGGCCACATTAAGTGTTCAGGAGCATTTGGAAGAATGTTTAGTACTAAGAATTAGGTTTTAAATACATGAGAATGTAGGTAGAAGATCAGTTCCTATTCTGTGTAAAAAAATGATTTTCTTGAAATTTAGGTTATATATAAATGTAAAGAAAGATAGTGAATGCCTTATTGCTGTGGTTGGTTAAGCAGTGGCCAAAAGGGATGGTTATAAGAGTTTGTTTGTTTAATTGAATAAAAGCTGAACTAGATGACCCCCTCCAGTCCCTTTCCGTGGTATGATTAGCTTGGTTAAAATGGGTAATTAAAAATAGACTTGTCTAGGCTGACGTGAAAGTTAAAGCATTTCTCATCTTCCATAAACCTTGCTTGTTTAGGTGACTAAGGATATTTTGGCACTGTAGTTCAATCGGCAAACTTCTAAAAGTATATGATGATTTGAAATTTGCTAACAGATACTAGAAGTCCTATTTTGGAAACCTGGAAGTAATTTTTTAAAATGATATCTCATAAGATTTGAGAAAATTGGCATGCTGTTTTTGAAAATATAGCTAGAATAAAAATTATCTTTAGAGTATTGTAGTATTCTCATCCAATAATGTAGCCCCCTTGGCTAGGTTTATCTTGGCATTTAAACTCTGGAGGTTGCTCATACTTCTGCTTGATGTTATTATGGTCAATAGAAAATGACCTATATATGATACAACATAAGCCAGTGATGTGCAAATTTTCAGCTCTCAAGTAGGTGTTTGTAAATATGTGTATGTACATATAAAATACTCTGTGTTTACTGATTGTGAAACCATGTAATACAGGTTGTTGTTGGCTTATGCTGAAACTTCTTGAAAGAAGCCTACTTTGAAAATGTGTTGCTGTTGAAGCTAATAGTATGATTCAGGTACTGTCTTTCAAAGTACTGCACTTACAAGCTTGTTTTAAGGACATGTATTGGTAAAAACTTCTGTACAGTGTCAAGCTCTAGCAGTGTGTACATTCACTTCCTGCAAAGCATCTAATCTTTTACATTGAAAGTGTGATTGTATTTGGCATTTATCAAGAACATAATTTTCAGTGGAATTTGTTAGATAGAATTGTTTTCTTAAACTTTTGGTGTTTGTATTTAAATTTGATATGAATGGATGTTTAAAATTAACCAGGAGTCATATTTCTTTTATGAAGTATATGGATGTTTTGAATGGGTGTTTCCCATGTGAAAACTCTGTTAAGTACTTGAATCAAAATTGTTAAAACCATGTTTCTACTTTTGTGTCAGATAGAGGAAAGGGTCGCCAGAGACAAGCCATTTTGGGAGATCATCCTTCTTCGTTTAGACATGATGGCTATGGTAAGTTTGTCAAGGCAGAAGGAAGGTCATAGGTCAACCACTAGAATACTGAATTTCTGATGAAGAATGCTCTGTTTCTTGTCTTTCTTCCTTAGCTCCTAACCTGTTGTAGTTTATTTCCAAAGAGTTGTCCAAAACCTTTGTTTTCTTAGGATATTGATACATTAAATAATTTGTGAATAAATTGAGAGCTATTGGTTGGGGGGGGATTGTATACTTGTTTGTTTGATTGATTGGTTTTGATTTGTAAGGAACTCTGGCTTAGAGGACATGAAAGGGGTATTACTGCTTAGTAGGTTTATTTTCATTTGGCAATTGAAAGAAGCATGATTCTATTTATAGATGCTTAGTTTTTTAATTTTCAGGGATTGTTGATGTTATGTAGTCTGTGCTTTAAAGTGGAAAATTTTATCTTTTTTTGTTTTTTTTTAAAGTGGAAGAAAGTTGAACTTGATATGTCTTGGAAGTCTTTAGATTTATCATAAAGTTGGTTCAGTTCACAAATTACTTTCCCATTTTATGACCATTCTTGAAGTTTTAGCTACTGGCTGTATTTCCTTCTTTTAATTAAATTATGTTTTATGTGCATGGGTGTTTAGTCTGCATGTACGTCTGTGCACAGTGTGTGTGTCTGCTGCATGCAGAGGCCAGCGGGATGTAGTGGATCCCTGGACCTGGAGTTAGACAATTGTAAGCCACCTGCATGTAGTGCTGGCTGGGAATTAAACCCAGTTCTTCTGAAAGAGCAGCCATTGTCTTCTTTAAAACTTGAAAAATGTATTTCTTACATCTGTGATAACAATTCAGTGTTTTTTTAGTAATCTGTATGGCAGAGAAGGTAACTTTTTTTCTTGTTAAAAGTGTTGTACAGTCCTTTAAAAAAATTTTTTTTAATTGCATTTTTATTTTGTGTGGGCATGTCAGTGGCTAGGTCAGAGGGCTTAGTTCTCTTTCAGCATGTGGTACCCAGGGATTGGACTCAGGCTGTTAGGCTTGGAGGCAGGCACCTTTTACCCATAGAGCCGTCTTGCTGGCTTAGTGTGATTTCTTTGGTTTCTGTAGCTTAGGTGTATATGTATAGTTAGTCTCTGCAGTAAAGAAGGACTGATGTATTACAGAAGGATCACATTACTAGTTAAGAGCCAAAATGTGTTAATGGTAGTCACCAGAAGCCCAAAACCTGGTTGGACATTTGCCAAAGTAGCTAGAAAAATTTAAAAGACCAAGTGAAAAAACAAGAATAATATTCTATTATCACATATTTTACTGAAAAGAATTAGATAGACAAGTAAATTACTCTATTAGAACCTTTTACTTTAAAAAAAGCCTGTTGTGAGAATTGTTGATACTTGATTTTATTGTTTGCTGGGTAAAGTTTTAAGTGCAGCGTATGTAAAGAGAAGTGCACAGTGATAGGTCTTAAGTAGGGTCACGGAGACGGTGGAGCGAGTGTGGCCTTCAGGAAACAGTTGTCGTGGGTTGTGTGGGTTCATTTATATTCTCAGCTACATCCGTAAGATACTGAACTTGGAGATGGATTTGTTCTGCTTCCTAAGAGAAGTAAGCACATGGGCTTAAGGCAGAGACTGAAAATTTTAAAGAAAGAAAGAGAAAGAGAGAGAGAGAGAGAGAGAGAGAGAGAGAGAGAGAGAGAGAGAGAAAGAGGTGTAGCAAGATGAAGTGCAAAGAAGATAAGAGCGTGTCCTGGGGATACTGAGATTTTACAGATGTGAAGATCACAACTGTACCCTTCAGAGCAACAGTTGAACAGAATAGCTTTATTTGCATTTTGTGATTACATCTTGAATTTTTCTAGGTATTGATCTAAAATAAGAGTCGTGCATATTTTTAGCTAGATTAAATTTATTCATTGCTCTATCAGAATAAATTTTATACTGTCACAATTTTTTAATTTATTTTTTTGTGTAAAAGATATGGTTTCACTGTTATATTATCTCCAGCAGGTCTGGAACTCGAGTGTAAACCAGACTGGCTTTGAGCCAAACTTGAACAGTGAGCTTCAAGCACTTGCATGTTGATGGCTAGCATTATTAGATATAGTTCCTGGATCAGTATTCTGAAAAACAGGAAATGATTTAGAATGTTCATAATGCCATTTATATAGCATTTTCCATATAAATTGATTATATGAAACATTAGTTTTTTCTAAAGCATCAAGACTTGCATCTATGATTTAGGGCTGATAGCTATACGCAACAGTCTAAATGATGTAGATAATTTAATTCTGATGACTTATAGTCGTAGTAAAATCATCATTTTTATTTGTATTTGATCAACATTTATGAATTTTGTTCAACTCAAGCTCAGTAGAAGTTTCTACTGCTTGTCTGTTGCAGGTCTTTTACTGTCTGTAGGGAAAGGGTAGTGATCTTAGTGAAGGATAATTGTGCCATAAGCAAATGCTTGTGGCAGGGAGACCGTATAATCTGAATAATGTCTTAGCAAATGTTGATCAAAGTCCTTGAGTCCTAACCAAAAAAAAAAAGAAGAAGAAGAAAAGAAAAACCAAATGATAAAAGTTTCTTTTTAACAATAAGGAAACAGCTTGAGATTTGGTATTTGTTGCTCCTCTGTATACATTCTAGACAGTGCTTCTCTAACCACTAACTTAGGAGAGCCTTGGATATTTGGGGTTTGTTTTTATTTCATTATTCACTTACTCAAGAGGATTCCGTTGTCTTTTTTTTTTTTTAAATGTGTGTGCCTGCATGGGTTTATGTATATCACATGTACAGGTGCTGGAAGAGGCTAGAACATATAAGATTCCATTTGGTACAACTCGGTCCCTGGGTTTGTTTCTGCACTGTAGGTTTTCATCTTAGTTGCTGCTTCTGGGTTTTTCCTAATTGCTGTTAGCATTCTCTGCCTGTTGTTGGTACTACCTCAGTCTCTACACAACTTTCCATTCTGTCACACTCCTAAGAAAAAGCTTGAAAATGAAACTGTAGGTGCAAAAACCATGATTCTCAGATTAAGAGATTAGTGGTGGCAGGGCGAGGTTGGTATTCCATTAGAGTTTTAGATATTTTCTGCTGGGTTCTTGATTTTTTTTTTTTTTTTTTTAAATATGTGTGTGTATATCTGTAAGGATGCTGAATTCCCTGGAACTGGAGTTACAGACAGACAGTCGTGAGCTACTGTGTGGGTCCTCTCGAAGAGCAGTCAGTATTCCTAACCACTGAGCTATTTCTCCAGCTCCTTTTTTAAAAGAAAAAAAGAAAAAAGATTGCAGGCCTGTGAGATGAATCAGTGGGTAAAGACACTTGCTGCCAAGCCTGAAAACCCGAATTTGATTCTTGGAACCCACATGAAGAACAAGAGAACAGACTCTTGCAAGTTGTCCTCTGTTTTCACCTTTACCATAGGACATGTACCATAGACAGACAGACAGACAGACAGACAGACACACACACACACACACACACACACACACACACACCAAATGAAGTATTAATGGAGAATGATAGAAGACCTGTGTATAAATAAGGTACTACCTAATGAATTCTAGTCTTTATTTTAATAAGAATGCAATATATTCAAGTATTTTAATAAGAATACAATATATTCAAGGAGAACTTTTTGCAGAGCTGAAAATGATTTTTTTTCTCTTTGGTGGGGGCTTGTTTGAAACAGGGTCTCACTTTGTAACTTTGGCTGTCTTCACACCTCACAGAGATTCACTTGACTCAGCCTCCTTTGTGTTGGGAGTAAAAGCATACACCATCACACTGGCTTAAAAATGTTTTTTTTTTTATATTTATATAAGGTATATGAAGGTAGTTTCTTATATTTGATTACATCTTCTTCTTCTAAAAGAGACTTTTTTTAAAAAAATTGGAGATATAATTTATATACAATGGAATTAATCTCAATGGTGGGTTTTCTGTTGTGTTGGTGTTCCTTTTTTCTCTTTTAAAAAGGACTTCGTAACCTAGGTTGTCTTTTATGTAACTAAGGATAACCTTTTAGTTCTGGGTCCTCTTGCCTTCCTAACTACAGGTTTATAGTGTATGTCACCATGTCTGGCTGAATCATAGCTTCATATATACATACACACACATACTTAAATATCCCAAAGTTTTACACTGGCTCTCTATTCTATAGCTTAGTCTTAAATCTTTTGAAAAATATAGACTATTGTATATATAGGTATAGCTAAGTCTGTTGGATGTGGTACATGTAAATGCTGATTTGATTTATTTTCTGTACATATTTAATTAAGTATTTGTATACTTGAGGGTTTTTGTTTGTTTTTAATGTACATGAAACTAATTATGAAAATTTAATTTGGGTTGGAGTGCCTGTTTAGAACACACAGGTTCTGGATTTTTATATGGTGAAGTGTATCTACTAACTTCTGTAAATGGAAATAGGTACTTGTGTTTTACTTATTTATTATTTGGTCCTTTTTACAGGATCACATGGTCCGTTATTACCTTTACCAAGTCGTTATAGGATGGGCTCTCGAGATACACCTGAACTTGTGGCTTATCCATTACCACAAGCTTCTTCCTCTTACATGCATGGAGGAAGTCCATCTGGGTCCGTTGTAATGGTTAGTGGATTACATCAGCTCAAAATGAATTGTTCAAGAGTCTTCAACCTGTTCTGCTTGTATGGAAATATTGAAAAGGTATATTTTATTTTCTTAGTTTATTTGGGTGGAATATTTAGTGGTAATTCAAAAAATGCTGCACATACTTTAATCAGGAAATCACTAATGACTCATATAAGCTTTAAAAAATGTGTTATCTACAGAAATGGTAAGTGATCAGTAACACTTAGATATTATCTGGTTAGTAATAATGCTTTAAATGTAAAGAGCAAGGTCCAAAGCAGCACTTTAATCCCCTCCTGTATACTGATGGTGTAAAGCCTGGATAACTAGTGTTAGTTTAGCAGTCGTTTGACTCCTGGTTTTTATACTTTATAATATTATGAATGTGATACATCTAATAAAAATCATACTCTAGATTTAAGATTTGCTGTACTATTGTGTAATATTTCTCTGTAATCCTGAGAAGCGGCAACAGCCCAGACTTTTCAGTTATTCTCACATGAGCAAAAGACCGATACTGATTCTTTACAGTGTCAGCCAGGTTGTGTGATATTGGCTAGACTGGGTATTTAAGTTCATTTTCAGTTTATGATGTTTTTACTGTAATAGGCATAGAAAGCCTTTGATCACTTCAAACAGGTCTTAACATTGAACATGTTAAACTATAGATTTTGAAAGAACAGTTATACTCTTGGAGCTAGGTATTTGTAAATGTGTCTCAAAGCTTGCTTTGGAGGGTGGGGAGTGGTGCTGCACATTTGCTTTCTAGATGGCATGATATGAAATTTTTTAAAAATTTTTGTTAAATGAATGTTTTGCTTGCATGCATACCTGTGCGTCACATGTGTGCCTGGTATTCATGGAAATCAGCAGAGGGTGTTGGAACCCCTGAAACTGGAGTTAAGAATAGTATGAACCACATATGTGTGTGCTAGTACTAAATCCAGGTTCTTTGTAAGAGCAAATATTAACTGTTGAGCCAACTCAGCGTTGTGAGGGACGGTATGTTTTTATTTGAGCTCAGTTAATATCTGAAACTGATCCACTTTGACAGAATGTTTCAATATTGTCTACTAGTTTTTTCCTCTATTGTAACTGATTTTAATGTTCTTTTGCTAGTGATAAGGTATAAATCTGCAAGTCACTCGTATGGGAGTGGGAACATAGCTTAAAAACTTGGTGTTTTTAGTTCTTAGTTCATTAATTCTAAAGTTTTGATAAGCAGCTCTTGAGAGTCCTAGACAAAAGTTAGTTCCATCATTCCATCATACTGAAAAGAGGAAGAAGAAAAGACACTGTATTTGGTCTATGGGTAGGCAGACAACTAAAATTCTGGAAGTTAGTAATCTGTCTTTGGTGTTGAGAATTGTATCATGACTTAGTTTTTGGTATGTAGTTTGACTAATTCTACTGTTTCGTTTCATATTACCTCAAAAATTTAATACTTTCTAAACTTTTATTTATTGTGTTCTATGTGTATGGGTTTTTCCTATGTATGTCTATGTACCACTTGGATGCCTGGTACCCAGGAGGCCAGAAAAGGGCTCTGGAACTAGAGTTAGAGACCATGTGGGTGCTGGGGTTAAACCTGGTCCTCTAGAAGAGCAGCAGTGAGTGAATGCTATTCACTGCTGAGCCATCTCTTCAGCCCCAAGTTCTATCTAATGTTTAGTGGTGGATTGTGATACATTTGTTGAATAAATATTGACAAAATGGCTGAGTGCCTGGGGATTCTGTCATTATCTTCATTATCTTCATCTGACAGTCTATAGTAGAGGATTAAGTAGATTAGCTCTAGAGCACACAGTTAAAACCTTGAGGTAACCTGTGCTCAGTGTGCAGTAGAGTACAGTTACAGAACAGACTCCCCCTTTAACTCACTCAGTTTTGGTAAGAGTTAAAGCTATCTCATAAATGATGGATTAAGGTTAAGACTCTAAGAAATGATCTTTGGGGGCATTTTTGTGTTTGCAGGTAAAGTTTATGAAGACCATTCCTGGCACAGCACTCGTAGAAATGGGTGACGAGTATGCTGTGGAAAGAGCTGTCACACACCTTAATAATGTCAAACTGTTTGGGAAAAGACTTAATGTTTGGTAATTACTTGTCTTAAGTTATAAATGTTAAAGAATATTTTGAAATTCTTGTAAACTTTAGGCTATTTTGTAGTAACTAAGCATATATCTGAAGGTAACAATATTAGTATTGTTATTATTGGCAGCAAGTTTTAAGGTTATATAATTGTTCTAATTTTAAATGTATTTTTTTTCATTTTAAAAATATTTTTGCATACATGAGTGCAAATGTCCAAAAAGTTCAGAAGAGGGCATTATTCCCTGTCACTGGAAATACAGGTGGTTGTGAGCCAGTTGGCTTTGGTGCTGGGAACTGAACTCAGGTCCTCTGCAGTAGCAGTAAGCACTCTTAACCACTGAGCCATCTATTAATCGAGATCTCCTAAGTTTTACTTTCATTATCATAAAACAATGTTAAAACGTATAAGTTAACAAGAGAATATATTTGATATATTTTCTTTCTAACCTAAAATATAGAAATGACTGATTAGAACCAAAATGCATACAGTTGATATATTCTGTACCTATTGATTGACCCATCCATTATTGGAAAATATTTGTGAGAAAACAAATATTTGTATAGAACATAAACATAGTATTTCTTAAATAACACATCTATACATTTAATATTTATACTGTGTTATAAGAAGTTTATAGCAGTGATTTGCATTATAAAAAAGGCAATAAAATCAGGCATCGTGGCTATACCAGTAATCCGAGCACTTGGAAGGTGGAGACAGGAGGATCAGAAAACTAAAGTCATCCTCAGTTACATAGTGAGTTCCAGGCCTGCTTCTCTCGGAAACAAAAACAAACACCCAAAACGAAAAGAGTAGATAATACAGAAGGTTGTGCATAGGTTAATGTGCATCCTATAGCATTTGATAGAGACTTGAGCATCTTGTTTATTTTCCTTGACAGGGGGGTGGGTGGGGTTCCTGGACCAATCCCCTTGGATAAATGATCACCTGCACTAAATTTAAATATCACCTTCTTTTGTTGATTCATAGAAACCTGTGTAATGATCTGCTGCTGCTTTTTGTCTAACAAGATATATTGTGTTTTTCTTTTCTACTCGCCAGTGTGTCTAAACAACATTCAGTTGTTCCAAGTCAAATCTTTGAGCTAGAGGATGGTACGAGCAGCTACAAAGATTTTGCAATGAGCAAAAATAATCGCTTTACAAGTGCTGGCCAAGCCTCTAAGAATATAATCCAGCCGCCCTCGTGTGTGCTGCATTACTACAATGTCCCGCTGTGTGTCACAGAGGAGACCTTCACAAAGGTAGGCACTGAAGAAGAGTGTATAAAATGCTGCTCTTCCTGCTTTAAGTTTATGTAGTACCTCATAGTTAAACCTCATTTTTAAATTTTTCTAAAATCCTGCTTTTTGTTGTTAGTTTGGTTTGAATTTGTGTGTGCAGAGGTTGGAGGTTGGTGGTGTTATTTAGTATTCAGATAACTCTAAGTCTGAGGAAATGTATTATAACTTTAAAAAAGCTGTTGTTTTATTATATATGAAATTATTTACATAGTTTCAATTTTCACTGTTTTTTTTTTCTCATAGAACTTGATGTTAAGTTGAACATAAACTAATTCATGTTACACTAAAGGCTTAAATGATACTATAAAGCTATCTTTTTAAGAGAGTTTTATTAACTCTGTTTCTGATAAAGTTTTACCTTTCCTTGGCAGTTGTGTAACGACCACGAAGTTCTTCCATTCATCAAATATAAAGTATTTGATGCGAAAGGTAAGTGAGCATCTTTGGGGAAGTTTTCAAGTTTTACAGGAAGATTGCTGACACGTAAGTAACCACTGGGTTTGTGTTTGTTTTGTTTTGTTGTAGCTTCTGCGAAAACTCTGTCTGGGCTGTTGGAGTGGAAATGCAAAACAGATGCTGTGGAAGCTCTTACTGCGCTCAATCACTATCAGATACGAGTCCCAAGTAAGTGACCCAGTAGGCACTGTCTTCTGGAATGCAAACCTGTGTGAAGTACTCACTGCCAGAAAGAGAGGAGGATGGAGGTGCTCAGGAAAAAGTAGTGTGCTTCTTCTTCAGAGAAGCAGCTCCCCACTGGCTTGACAGTATTTGTCGCAGATTTTGGTGGGGTTGAAGCTTTCTTTAAAAGGTTGTTAAAACCTAAATGAAACCACCGGGAGGTTCTTGGGGGGCTTAGATAGGATTACAATTAAAACTGTGAAGAAGGGAAATGGTTTTCACTTTGTAAACAAAGTCACCAGTCTTGTTTGAGATTGCCAGGAAGTCTATTGGGGAAGGAAATGCAACTCTACCCAAAGTTAAATAAATTTTGCCTTAAGCCTGGTTCGTTGCTGTCATAACATGAATGTGTGAAGGAATTATCTCTTGTCCAGTAACCTTTCAAGGAAATACTGATTGTGCTGGAAATGTTGTTTCTCAACTGGTGGTGGGCTTCAACCAAACTCTGGAATGAGGAACACAGCCCTGATTGGTCTGGAACTCAGTATATAGACCTGTAGTGTGAAATAAAATATAGAAATCCCACATTACCGCTGGCAAGGCAGCGGCAGACAGACTGGCCTGAGCAGACTGGCCAACCTGTTATCAGCCCACCAGGCTCTCTGCTCACATTCCCAGCCCTCTGCCTTCTGTGGTTAGCTATCACAAATCCCTATAACCTGGTAAAGTCAAAACTCTAGAAGCTTGAAACTTATCAGTCAGATATAGATTTGTAAATTCTTACCCCACAAAACGTCCACACAATGAACTCAGAGCCAGTTCCTATTGATGTAAAACAAATTGTCCTGTAACAATGCACTCCTTATAAGATGTTCATAGCTACCTGTGGCTTTTTAAAGCCCTACTCAGCATCTTTCTCTTGCTCCACCTTCCCCCTCCCCCTTCTTTAAAGTTCCAGCCCGCCTTCTTTATCCACTGCCTATTGATTGGTTCCTTGGAATCTTTATTCATAAGGGGAAGGTTCTGCCACATATACCAATCAGTCTGGCTTAGAACTTGTCTGCACCTAGCTCTGAGGAGCTTGTGTAGCTACTACCTGACTAAGAGCTGGTGTTTCTAAAGTGTATAGGTTAGTTTCCTTAGTACAGGACATTAATGTATATTTTTTTGACAAAACGTTAGATTGTCCTTTTAAGAAGGTTGTTGTGGTTACAGAACCACCTGTGACATATTACAATGGCCATTGCCCAGTATTTTACAACATTGAGTTATATATCTTCAGTTTTTACCTGTATGATAGCTGAAAAAATACTGTTGTATTGTGTTTGTCTCCATAAGGGGTAAATGACCTTTTTTTCATATGTTATGAACAGATGAAACTATGTTGTATAATTTACTTTGATCCTGTATCTAAAGGGTATTTAAATTCCATCTTAAAAAAAGCACTAGCTAAATATGGTACACTTTTAATTTTAGTGTTCAGGAGGTGGTAACCAGAGGCCAGCCTAGGCTATATGGGATCCTATTTCAAAATAATAATAATAATAATAATAATAATAATAATAATAATAATAAAAACAACTATGGGTGAGTGCGGTGACAGTAAAAGGAAACAAGCCACCGCAGGGTTGGGGTGTGAGCCTCTAGTTCCAGATCCTCAAGAGACTGGGTGGGAATGTCAGGAGCTGATGAATTCTATGACCAGCCTGGGCAACATAAACAGCAAGACTTCATTCCAATAAAAAGAGAGGGACAAAGGTTTTAAAAATTACTTGAGTGTTTTCTATGTGGAAACATGCTTTAAACATGCACCCAAATGTTTGTGGGGCACCAGCAGATAATAGTACTGCCAAGTGTTAAATTATAGAAGCTGGGTAGTATTTTGCATATGTTGAAAATTACCTAAAAAATTAAGAAAAATACCTCCTTGTAATATAAATTGTTTAATTTTAGAAAGTTTTCAACTTAAGTTCCCACCAAGGTGCTGTGCCGTTAGCATATGCTCTATTAAAATGCACTCCGGTGTGATGGCTGTTTTATCCTGTTATTGATCTTTCATGGTGAACTAATTCACTTGAGAATTGAGTATGTTCTTAATGCTTAGAACAGTGGGAATGTAGTAACACACTGTTTTTGTGGAGCTTGCTGTCTGTTAAGTAGGGACAGTTAAAATTTACCATGCATATAGAATTTCCTTCCTGGGACTAGAGTGGCTTAGTGATTAAGAGCACTGACTGCCCCTTTTGGCACCCACATAGTAGCTCAGTGTAACTCCAATGCAGGGGATCTGGCACCTCTTTTGGCCTCTGAGGGGCACCAGGCATGCGCATTAATGGCATAACTACAGACGTATCTACAGACAAAACACTCATACACATAAATATTTAAGAGTTTTTCTTCTTTATATTATTATGACCAATAGTAAAATGTTAGAATAATTTATTATTCAAAGTAGTCTTGAAATTTTGATGGATTATTAACTTTGATTTTTTTTCTCAATTTTTACAGATGGTTCCAACCCCTATACACTGAAGCTTTGCTTTTCTACATCATCCCATTTATAAGAAGAGAAGAGCATGTTAGCATTTACGTTCGTCTTTATTACAGTTTTAAAGCTATACTTCATCCATGATAATCTAAGTGGTTGATCTAATGTTGCCTTGCTTACTATAAGAACCTGTTCTGTAATAAACATATTTTGCCTCAAGTAAATTTGTTGTTAACTTAAATATTGTTTTCACCTTAAGATAGAGTACCATAATGTAGACTGTCTACAGCTTCATTGTATATTATGCAAATGTATGATTTCTAACATTATTACAAATTTTGTTCCATGGTAAAATATATTTGCATTCTTAATGGTAATTATCTGCAGATGTTTTTCCATGTGTATGAGATTAATGCAGGTGGAAGTATTGCATTTTAATACCGAATTCCTACAATAGATGATTGAGTTTGTTACAGTTACTCATATTAAATATAAGTTGTATTTATTGTTTTAATCAAATTTGAGAAGAACATTGCATATGTTGACTTTCAAGAACTACAGGTTTAGTTGACTTCGATTTTAAAAGGCTTAATAGCCTAGAACACACTTGTACGGTATGGTATGCACTCAGACTCAAATTGATTGTTTCTTTTTAAGTTGTCATTCATGGGTATCGACATGTTTCTGTTCCTAGTTGCAGTTCGGAGGTTTTATAAAGTTATAATAATAAGTTAATGTGTTCATCTTCATTATTTTGCATGTGACATAATCTTAAAAGTACATGTAGAATTAGACATTGATATTTTAATACTATAGAAATTAAAATTAACAGTTCTTCTATAATAATCTGGGTTCCTTAAATGAGTTTCAGAGAACTTGTGAGCCCTTCCAAAATTGTGTGTAGAGTTTGGAATATTTGCATTTTTATTTCTTAATCTTTGATCCATCATAATATATGTATTTTTCTATATGGTGTAAGATTTAAGAATTAATTTTATTTTTGATCAAAACAGCTATTTGTCTCAACACCATTTATTAAACATTCCCCTTCTGGATTTGTTTCTTTCTCTTTTTAAGTAATCACACTAAGGCTGTTATACAGTTAACATTTTTTCAATACTAGAGAATGGGTGTGGTCATTTTATTCAAATGGCCACCACTGCCTAGCTAACTAAATTTCTTCTCATGGTTTATATATATTTTACAGTAATGTGGGTGAACTCAGGGCTTCATGCATACTTGACAAGCCCTCTGCTGCCCAGGTGCACTCTCAACTATTTGTGGCTCAGCAGTTAATACGTATGGAAAGGTCTATTGAAATTATGTGGATAAAATTGGTAAGAGTTTCATATGTGTTTTATTTCCTGAATTAATCAGATTGGCTTTTAATTTTTGATCAGTGTAATTGTTTTCTGCACTAGTTTTACCCTAGTAACTGCTTGCCAGTGTCCTTCCTACAGCAAGATGCCCATGAGGCAATCCTTAAAGCTAGTGTCATTCAGAGGGGCAGCTTGGACTGGGGAAGTTTTATCCCAGTGTATAGAGAGCGAGCTGAGATCGCTGTTGAGCAGCAGTGGTTCTGCCCTGGTTGGGGATAGGACATGAATTGTGACAGAGGGAAGGAGAATGATCGAGTTGGTGCACATAAGCATTGCCTTTGGAAGCTGAGTGTGTTCATTGAGAACTTGTCTTTCTGAGCTTGAAGTCAGCTGGTGGACAGGCCTGTATTCTAGCTATTTGGGAAGCTGAAACAGGAAAATCCCAAGTTGAAAGCTTATCTGAATTATGGAGTCAGTTCAAGGCCAGCCTGATCAACTTAGTAACACCATGTCCCAGAATTTTAAAAAAATATAAGGGTACTTTGGAGCAGGGCTGGGGATGTTTGGCAGAGTGTATGCTTAATGTGAATGAGATTTTAGATTCAATTCCTAGCACTCCCACTTAGAAGCTTTATCTACCAGAACAGGGGTGGTCGTGGGGATCAAGATAATTTACATCTTCAGTTATCTCTCCCTTCCCATTCCCCAAGTCATGTGCTTTGAGAAAAAAAAAAAATTTAAAGATCTATTTTATTTATGAGTACACTGTCTTCAGCCACACCAGAAGAGGGCATCAGATCCCATTACAGATGGTTGTGAGCCACCATGTGGTGGCTGGGAATTGAACTCAAGACCCCTGGAAGAGCAGTCAGTGCTCTTAACCACTGAGCCATCTCTCCAGCCTAGAGAAAAATTTTAACCTGAAGATTGGTAGTAAAAATAAAATCTCAGACCTTGGTAATACAGTGGTGAGTGGGACTGGTCCAAGGGAGCATTAAAACATTAAATGTGCTCTCCTTGCTCCTCCCCGCCCCTTTCCCCATTCTCCTCCCTCCCTCCTTGTGCTCATGGCAGGCCCCTACTCCTCTCTGCCTTTTTCTGTCTCAACTATCCTCTCAACTCCCTCCCCATTTCGTGAATAAACTCTATTGTATACTGTAAAAACAAAACAAAAACATTAAACACAACACAGAAAGAACAAAGACTCAGTTACATAAGAAATGTTGAAGCATAATCGTAACTATGGAATAGAATGATCCAGTAAGCTAAGGCTCTTAGAAGAACCTTGGTGTTGGCAGAGTTGACAGGACATACAAGAGAATGGTGTTTTTCAGAGAGAGAGACAGACAGACAGACAGACAGACAGACAGAGAGAGAGAGAGACAGAGAGAGAGAGACAGAGAGAGAGTGCTGGGATAAGTAAAGGTGTGTACCACCACAGCTGGCTGTGTCCTTTAACATAACTGTGTAGACTTGAGCCTGGCTACTTGCTTTCTAAAGTTGTGTTCTCAATTACCTCTCTTTTTTTAATTGCTTTTAAATGAATGATGTGAAAATGGTTTCTTGGCTTTCCCTGATTATAGAAGTAAGATGTTTACTACAAGTGGTACAGTTGTCAAGTGGATGTGGCTGAATGGTAGAGCATCTGCCTAACATGCCTATGAGGTTCTGGGTTCAGTCTTCAGCATTACAGTAAATAAATATAGACATAAAGCATGAACAAAAGGACAGACAGCAGCCAGAAAGCTACACATTTTCTGGGCCTGGTACTCCCAGCTATTTGAGAGGCAGGAGACAGGAGATCTCAGCAGTTATGAATTGGCTCCAGCAGGACCCTAAGTGTCTAGTGAGTGACCTGGCTGTGTGGACAAACAATTATGTCAGTTGCAAATGCTCCACAGATCAAAGCCCCTCTGCTTGGTGACCTTTAGGTACTATATTAGTTTATGGCAGAGTTCTGGCACAAGGGAAAAGTCTTCTATCGTGCAACTAAAGAAGACAGGTCACCCTTTACCACTTTGTTGCTGTTTCCTTGTTTTGTAACCATATAAAAACATACAGCCCTGGCTACTTGGATCACATCTTTTATTGAAACCCTCTCCCTTTTGTTTCTTTTATATTTTTTTCTAAACAATGTACTGGTTGAGTCCTCTGCCACTGGAGTCTGAGGGCTTCTTCATTCCTTGTCATCAGTAGGACAAAAGTTATTACAGATGAGTTAGAAGTGACTGAGGCTAGGGGTGGCCCAGCGGTAGGACACACATTTATTTAGCATGTGCAAGGCCCGGGGTTTGGTCCCCAGCATGGCAGAATAGGCATCAACTGAAGGCAAGTTTGTAGTTCTTCACTGTGTCCATTGTAGAGCAGCCAAGGTAAGATGGGCTGGTAACTGATTCAGTCTCATCCTGATGGGTTTTGCATATGGCCTTTAGAACATGCAATTTAGGCTACTACTAATCCTTGAACAGAAGTTTTTGTTGAAAATATTCACATTCCAGGGCTGGAGAGACAGTTTAGAAGTTAAGAGCACTGGCTGCTCTTCCAGAGGATCAGGGGTCAATTCCCCACACCCACATGGCAGATCACAGCCGTAACTCCAACTCTGGGGGATTCTACTCCCTCCCTCATGCAGGCAAAGCACCAATGCACATGGAATAAAAATAAAGAGAAAATACATCTCCAAATCTGAAGAATTGCCAACTAAAGTGTCTTTCCTATCCAAATGCTAAGTCTTGGACAGTGAGAATCGCTTGGCAGCATAGTTATTGCCTCCTGATAAGGGAAAATATTTTTCTTCTAAAGACCCTTCTGCTTTCCTTAGGTGGAAGCAATGGTACTCTTCAGTTGCCATATGCCTTTGCTCTTCTCATTCTGAGAGAACATAACACAACTGGTAGTTCCCTCCCTAGGAGTTTGGTCATTTTGTGTTTGGGACAGGGCCTAACTACCATAGCTCTGGCTGTCCTGGAACTCACTCAGCAGTGTAGGTTGGCCTCACTTAGGATCTGCCTGCCTCTGCCTCCTGAGTGCTGGGATTAAAGGTGTGCACCACTACTGCCCACCGTTGTTTTTAAACTCTGTGTGTGTGTGTGTGTGTGTGTGTGTGTGTGTGTGTGTGTGTGTGTGTGTGTGTGTAGAAGAGGGTGTTGTAGGATCTGGAGCCTGAGCAACAGGCAGTCATGAGCTGTCTGATGTGGGTATTGAAAATCGAATTTGGGTCCTCTGTAAGAGCTGCAAGTACCATCTCTCGCCCTGGATTGATTTTATTTCTATCCCTTCCTTTCTTTTTACTTGGTCTTCTGACATATTTTGAAAAGTCAAGATGTATCATTTCATAATAAGCCAAAGAAGGACTGTTCTGAAAAGTTGGGTGCTTCACGTAGGGGTCCAAGCAGCTTTGTTCATCAAGCTTGGCTTCTTGCAATTTTACTCGGAAGTGGGAAGAAATTAGACTCCAGTGCACCTCACTTGTCAGAGCCAAGCGCTTAAAACCTAGGGAAAGGACAGGACAATGTGTTCAGATAATTTCACATTGATGACAGAAACGGGTTCTGTTACTTGTCTCCAGTTTTTATGGTTTTCAGGTCCTTGTAAACCTGGATCCACTTCTGCCAAGGCCATATCTAGTAGATTTCACCTTATATAACTGTTAGTCAGCAGCCTGATTCCATGCCAGGGCACACCAGAGTGCCAAGAACTAGGTAGGAACACAAGGAAAGAGGAGCTCTACAAATCAGTGGCTGGGTAGAGAGCTGTATGCTCGGGCAAAAACAGCTCAAAGGAAAATGGGTCATAATTCAGCTCGGTACAAAGTTCTGGAGGAATGCTGAGTAGCCAGCCAGTGGCAGACTTAATCTTAAAAAAAAATATCATTGCTCACACCCTAGCCAATGCCTAAGAGCTGTGCCATGTAGAGGAGAGCGTCCTGGCTTAGCCCTAGCTCCAGCTACTCTGCCGCAGAGATAATGGGCACATTATTCTTCCAAACCTCATTTTGATCATCGTTAAAATAGTCGAAGGTGGTGAGATGGCTCAGCAGGTTAAAGTGCTAGCTGCCAAGCCTGACAACCTGAGTTTGAGCCCAGGATCCACACAATGGAGGGAGAGTATTGACTTCATATATTGTCCCGTCACTTCCAGAAGCACTCAGTGGTATGTGTATGTGCCTGCTCCAGACAAAATACATGGAAGTTAAACATTTTATGCAAGGATGTGATCCCTGTTAGTCAGCCTTGCTTTGAAAACTAAAGGTAGAGTTAAATGACTTCAGTCGTGGTACAAGGATATTGATGTGGGAAAATATGATTCACATGTTGGGAGAGAGATTGACATATGAAGAAAAACTGGACCATATGGGATTAGAAATTTTAAGAAATGATCTCTTCCTCCTGCTCAGCGAATATGTCAAATATGAACATCTCATTCTAAGAACTATCTTCCTTTTAGCAAATGTCTGAACATTTCCAAAGTTAAAAGACTATTCATGTCATGTCAAATATGTGATATGAGTAGGGAGCAATGTGCTGGATTCTAGGAAGGAAATTTGTATTAAAGACAAAACATGGTCTTTTCCCGAGCACTGCATTGCATGGCCACATGGAAGGGACAGCATGACAGAGCCAGGAAGGCTTGGGCCTCCACAAGTGTTGATGGTTGCTAGACATAAGGCTTGTTCATATAATAACGTACATAATTTACTTTATGTTCTCCTTGCCAAGGTTATTGGGGAATGTCCTCTTTGCTAAGGTTAATGATTCCATGATAATCAGAGACAGCATGAGTCCAGGAGGCAAAGGTGTGTCTAACGTCCTTAGCAAAATGATAAATGCTGTGACCTTCAGGACAGCCCTTAAGGCTGTGGGGAAAAACTCCAAAAGCCTGAGTTCAAAAATATATAAACAGGATTTCTCAACTATGCAAAATATAAGGGTGCAATATGCAATATGTGAGTGGCTTCATGGACCTGAGAAAACAAAGGCAGCTGCACTGATAAGCCAGCTTGTCAGAAATATGCAAAGTTGGACAGGTTCCTGAGTTCAGGTCAGCCTGGGACAGAGTGAGTTTAGGCCAGGTGTGGTAGGAATGGTAATTTTAGGACCAGATCCCACCCAGCTAGCTTATTGTCTGTGCTTACCCAGGTAAGCAGATCTCTGAATTCAGTTGTTATGGTAAAAACAATGTACCATTGTGTTAGGAAGTATTTGTCAACCTCAAAAGACCACCAAGGAGCTGGTTCCAGTGTCATTGCATTAGGGTCTCTATTACAAGCTTGGGCTTGGGCTTCCATCCAACCCAACCCTAACACAGCAGGACAGGAAGGCAGAGCAAGTGGGACAAGGTTTTATAGGGAATGGGTGTGAGTGGGGGGTGGAGAGTACAGCCTAACAAGTATCTAATAGAATGATTATTGTAAGCCAACAAGTGGGTGGGTACTCTGAAGCAAGACCATGAACAATCACAGTTTGAAAGTACATCTGAAACAATCAGACTAATCTTTGATTAACTATTGTTAGGAAGTAGCTAGGGAGTAACTCTTTGGTATAGGCCAAGGATAAGACATGGGGTCCTTCCTGGTACTTTGGTGGAGCTTGGCTTCAGCTGCAGGTCAAGTTCTCAGTCCCCCCCCCCCCTTTTTTTTATGGAGTCAGGTCCCAAGATGGAGTAGGTTTGGCCTTTGGCCTCTCAGTATTTCCTGTGTTTATTCCAGTAATAGGGACTGCTGCTTCCTTTCCAAGTACAGCCATAGCTTGTTTCCCTCTTTCTGCTTTCTAGATAAGAATTCAAGGACCAGTCACAGAATCATTCCTGCTTTGTAATAACATCCAGCAAGCCCCATTTCCCTGAAGTCTCTGATTTCACTTGACATAAACCTACAGTCAAACTGTACCCACCTCTTCCTCTGGACAACAGGTCAATAATCCCAACTTTGGTGGACAATGGGTGTGTGCTTCCTGCCTCTGCCTCCAGAGTGCTATCAAAGTATTAAAGGTCATACCACCATGCCATCAGAATATTGGTCTTTGGGTTGGTTTGGTTTTTGGTTTTTCAGACCAAGTCCCATATAGCCCAGGTTAGCCTGGATATGCTCTGTAGCTGAAGCTGACCTTAAACTATTTATACTCCTGCCTCTACCCACTGCACCAGCTTTGAAAAGGTCACTGAGGTCCTTGAAGGCCAACCTCTGTCTTTAGCTAGAAGGAGACTTTTGAGAGCATCACTAGTGCTGTTGCAAGAGCCCTGGATATGTGCCCAAACCGTCTCGGCAACATGGACAGGGGGACACCCTCCCAGAAAGACCAAGGTTTCCAAGGCCGAAAAGGATTTTCAAGAGTTCTTGATCTCAATTTCAGGTCACACTGTCCAATGACCACAGACACAATGGTCACATCCTTGGCCATCTCCTGGAAGTGTTTGAGGGTCCTGGACTTTCTCCTGGACCTCTGTGCCTTGGTCTGTTTGCTCATGGCTCAGTAGAAGCATGTACTGGCCCTGTGGTTCTCATCTGTAAGGTGCAGAGATTATAAGGATGAGGTGCTGGTTGTTGGAATCTTAGGCTTTGGAAAGAATGATGGGAAAGCGGAACTAATGTTAGGAGGGCACCTGAGCAAGTAGAGCTCATGCTGCTGAAAGGGAACGAAGGAAACAGGGAATTCCATGGTAGGCCAAGACACTCTGCGTGATGTCACATGATCGCACTGTTCCCTGGTTGGAGAGGAAGAAAAGTGTATATAACAGAGCAAACAACACCAAGATTTCTATACCAGTGACACACTCCACCAGCTGCTAACCTAAACAGTGAAATGTGTTCATATGTATTTCTAGATCCCTGTGCATTTTCTTTTTTCTGTCCTTTTATAAAATACAAATTTCTAGAGTTGGGAGGACTCAGCATAGAACATTGTTTTTGTGAACATGTATTATTAACGGAAGTATAAATATTTATTACTATTATAATACTAGAAAAGATGCTGCTGGAAAATACCAGGATTCTAATTCTGTTATGTCTGCACTGTCCTTCTGCCAGGAAGCAAGAGGGGCGAGGACTGAGTCAGCCAGAGCCAGGCTGACTCCATGACAGGCTGTGAACCAGCAGTGTGAGAGACTAGCCCTAAGTTTCTGTTCCCAGAACTGGAAAGGTCTAAAGACAGTTTCAGGAAAACCCACCCCTCACGGGCAGCCAGTAAGGAGGCGCAGAAGCAAAAGTCCCCCCAAATCACCAAGAGCTTTAGCCAATCTCAAAGGCACCATGGCCCTAGAGACAGAGCAAAGGTCAAAGTCACTCATTCCTACCCTAACTGCATTTAAATTGACCCTTCAAAGTCCTGTCTTCCATCCTGAAGTGTGGTAGACCCCTGCTGTTGTTTACTACGTGGGTCTGTATCATTCTCGAATCATGGACCCTTACAATGGCGGGTGTGCCGATTTTAAACCCTTAGGGCTGAGTGGAGACTAGGCTTTATTTGTCCAATTTTCTCTTTTCAAAGGGCTCTCAATATTATGCAGGTGTGTGTGTTCCAGAAGTTCCTAGAAGAAAAATAATTTCACATGAAAACATTTAGGCAGACAACAGATTGTCCCCGCCATGCCGAGTGTTGTACTAAACCCCACCCGTGTCTAGAGGAATGGCTGACATTCTGCCCTGAGTCTGGAATCTTACTAATAGACTGCGCCTTCCCTGCATTCGGAATTCAGCCTAGCCTGTCACTATGGTTAGTAGTGAGTTTCACTGGGAGGAAGGCAGCCCTTTTTTTCTTAGAAAACAGCCCTCGAGGAGCAGAAATACATTAGCTAAAGAAATTGTTGCTCCCAGTTCTCACTGTTCAGTTTCAATCACTGGGTCAAATGCTGGCAGTGGTAAGGTTTTCACTGTCTCTGGAAATCTCCAGACTGGTGTCCATGGATTGTACACACATGTGATATGAAATAAACACTGAGCATGAAAAATGCCATCTCACGGCTCAGCGGTTAAGAGCACCGACTGCTCTTCCAGAGGTCCTGAGTTCAATTCCCACCACCCACACGGTGGCTCACAACCATCTGTAATGGGATCCGGTGCCCTCTACTGGTGTTTCTGAAGACAGCACAGTGTGCTCATATAAATAAGTCTTTTTTTAAAATGCCATTTCATGGGAAAGTGTGCGTGAGTGAGATTATGCAGACTCAGGGATTTGCTTTATATGATTCACCTGATGGAAGGGAGCCTGGGGTACGGTTGGAATGGGATTGGCCAGGAGCTGATGATTATTAAATCTGTGAAGGACCAGGGGACTTACTATTTATTCCCTCCGCTTCTGTAAATGTCTGACGTTTCCACATAAAAATTAACCCTTTAAATCCCAGCCATGCAGCTTTCAGAATCATGTTCAGTTCTGTTCTGTTCTATTTTTTTTTTTTTTTTTCTTTTCAAGACAGGGTTTCTCAGTAGCCCTGTCCTGGAACTTGCACTGCAGACCAGGCTGGCTTCAAACTCAGAGATCTGCCTGCCTCTATCTCTTGAGCTCTTAAGAGATATTAAAGGTGTGCTCTGCCATGCCTGGCTATAATATGCTCTTTTTTAAAGCTCACCCCGGGTACCACCTATGCCACTTGTGCACAGGTACTCAGGGAGGCCAGAAAGGATGTAAGATGCCCTGGAGCTGGGATTACCCAACAAGGAGGCTAGGATCCCAACCCAGGTCCTCAGGAAGAGATGTAAGCACTCTTAACCACCAAGCAATCTTGCTAGCCCCTTCAAGTATGTTCTTAAAATTTTATACTTCACGGTTAGGGCTAGAGAAATGGTTCAGCAGCTAAGAGCATTTGCAGCTCTTGCGGAGGACCTGGGTTCGATTCCCAGGGCACATATGATGGTACAGCCATCCATTGGAACTCCAATTCTAGGGGATGTGACACCCTCTCCGGATTTCCCAGGGCACAGTATGGTACACACACAGTGAGGAAAAAAGAAAACTCATACAACAACACACATAAATCTAAAAAATAATTTAAGATGTAGAAATTCATAGATTGCATGTTTAAATATAAAATCTTTGGCAGGCATGGTGCACAGGGAGTTGGAGGCAGGAGAAAATGCAAAGGCCATGGAGGAATGCTGCTTCCTGGCTCACCGGCCTCCGGGTTCCTGCCCTGACTTCCTTCAATGATAGAATATGACACGGAAGTGCTAAATAAACCTTCTCCCCCCAACTTGGTTTTGGTCATGGTGTTTTATCATAACCACAATAACCCTAACTGTGGTTTTTGGGACCAGCCTGGGCTACATGGGATCTTGCTAAACAAAACAAAACATCCATTAGCCAGGAGGTGGTGGTGCATTACTTTAATCCCTGCATTTGGGAGATAGAGGCAGGTGGATTTCTGAGTTTGTGGTCAGTCTGGTCTTCAGAGTGAGTTCCTGGATAGCTAAAGTTACACAGAGAAACCACACCTTTAAAACAAACAAACAAACAAATTAATAAATTAATTAATTCCATCTTTCCATCTATCCTCTACATCTATTTAATTGCTATTTAGTATGTGCTAGGCATTTATTTATTTGTGTACTGAGCTTTAGTATATTATACTTGCATAGCATGTATACATGTAAGATATATGTTTTTACAGGATCATACTGTGAACCCTAAGATTGTGTTATTTACTGGAAAAAAAAAAAAAAAAACCTCAGCTCTTAGCACACACACTTAATCTCAAACAATGAAGGTAAAGTTAGTTTGTAGAAGGAAACAACCATGTCTGAATGTGATGTCTAATTGAATGGTAGACAAAGTGACGAATCAGGGATATTTGACAGAATCGGACATGGCCAACTCTCACAAGAAGAGAGCGGTGCAGGGGGAGAGAGCGGTCAGCTTTACCAGGAGAGTTTTACAGAGACAGTCTGCAGAGAGAACAAGCTAGACACAGGTGAAGACAGAATGAGCCAGAGAATGAGAAGGAGTCAGAAGATTAAAACAAGTTGCTAGAGTTTGTTTGAGGTCAAGCAGAATAATTCAGGAGAGGCTGAGAGGGAAGCCAGATCGAATCTATCAGCTTGAAGCAAAGTCTGAGCCTGAACAGCTGAGTTGAACCAGCCAGCCAGAGATCAGAAAGAACAAGAAAGGGTGAGTTTATTCAGTAGTAAGTCTTAGAGCCTGAAACATTTCAGGCCTACAGTAGATTGTACAAAGGCTAGAAGCTTCCAGGTCTAGGTCTAGGTTAGCAGACAGGAAGTAAACTTTGAAGACTGAGATGCCAAAGCTTTTAAGTTCAGACTCCATTTTAGAGAACCTGACCTAAGTTTGAACTCAGGTAAACTAACAGGCTGGTGTTAGCATTAGTTTCCAAGTTGCTCCCCAACAAAACCTGAGCCTAACTCCAGTCTCTAGGCTAGTCCCCAACAAGATCAACGTTTCCAGGTTACAGACTCAACAAGACCAGCGTCTCCAAGTTATTCCCCCAACAAACCTGCACCCTCTGGGTTACAAGCCCACCCCTTGCCTAATGACCACCAATGCAGAAATTAAGTGTATGATCTGACTCCCAGCACCAGCCAATTGTGTTAAAGGCCACGGTAGCTTTCCAATTAGATGCTTGCACACGTACTCCCTGCTTACTGCTTACTCTATCAATGCTTGCCCTGATAGACATTTGGGGCTCCTCCAGCGCCAAAACCATCCTGCGTGATGGTGGTGCGGTACACACCCCCACCCAGCTAGCTTTAATAAAACAAAGACCCTGCTGTGAGTTGCAACAGATCTGCTCCTGTCTGCTTTTTTTGGGGGGAATCACTAACATTTCCCTCACAACAGAGATGACAATTACTTCTGAAGAGTAAAAGTTACTTTTATAATACATATATTATTATGTATATAATATTCTGCCCACATGTATGCCTGCTTGCCAGAAGAGGGCACCAGATCTCATTACAGATGGTTGTGAGCCACCATGTGGTTGTGGGACTTGAACTCAGGACCTCTGCAAGAGCAGCCAGTGCTCTTAACCATTGAGCCATCTCTCCAGCCCTAAGGATAAAGTTTTTTTTTTTTTAAGATTTATTTCAATAACAACAACAACAAAAGATTTATTTCATGTATTTGAGTACACTGCAGCTGTCCTCAGACACACCAGAAGAGGGCATCAGATCTCATTACAGATGGTTGTGAGCCACCATGTGGTTGCTGGAAATTTAACTCTGGACCTCTGGAAGAGCAGTTGATGCTCTTAACCACTGAGCCGTCTCTCCAGCCTAGGGATATGCTTCTAAGCATATTAAGAAAAAAAAATCATGTCCTGGGTTGAAATACTTTAATTAACAAGAACAGTTAGCTAGAAGTGGAAGTACAGAAGCCAAAAACCACAGTTAGTGCATGTAGATTTGCCCAGAACTATGGACTTTATTTACTAAAAAAAAAAAAAAAAATTTTTTTTTTTTGAGACAGGGTTTCTCTGTGTCCTCCTGTCTATCTTGGAACTCACTTTGTAGAGCAGGCTGGCCTAGAACTCAGAGATCTGCCTGCCTCCAGAGTTCAGGGAACAAAGGCGTGAGCCACCACTGCCAGGCACAGTGGAGTTTGATGTTTTAGGTCTGTTTTAGTGTTGGCAGGTGGTGCTGTCTACATGCAGAGTTTTACAGCTGGTACTTCCACCATGGAGACAGTTGTGTTGAGGTCTCAGGGTCTACTAAGGTTGAGGGCACTGTTTGAGACAAGGTCTCCTCTGTACCCCAGGCTGCCTGGCCTGCTAGTGTGCTGCCTAACCCTCTGGAATTATAGGCTACACATAGGCATGTGTTAAGACTTCCACCTCATTTTCTTTTCTTTTTTCCTCCTTTTTTAAAATATTTATTTATTTTATTTATATGAGTACACTGTAGCTGTCTTCAGACACATCAGAAAATGGCCTCAGATCTCATTACAGATGGTTGTGAGCCACTATGTGGTTGCTGAGAATTGAGCTCAGGACCTTTGAAAGAGCAGTCGGTGCTCTAACCACTGAGCCATCTCTCCAGCCCCCACCTCATTTTCTTAAACAACAGTCTTGATTGCTACTCATGGATATTCAGTGCCGTGGTCGCCAGCAACTTTTCCTGTCAGTTTCTTTTTAAGTTTTATTTAAAAAAAAAAAAAAAAGAAAGAAAGAAAAGAAAAGAAAGGAAGGAAGGAAGGAAGAAAGAAAGAAAGAAAGAAAGAAAAGACTTATTTTATGTGGCTGAGTGTTTTGCCTAAACGTGTGTCTGTGCAAATGGTGTGTGTCTGTGCAAATGGTGTGTGTCTGGTGCCCAGAGGCATCGGAAAGGGTCATCCTCTGAGACAGGAACCCTCTGTAGGTGCTTGTGAGCCACCATATATGTGATGGGAACTGAACCAGGGTTTTCTGAAAGAGCAGCAAGTGTATTAAACTCTGAGCCGCTACCTCACCTGCTCCCTCTTTTTAATTTTTAAATTTATCTGGGAATGTCGACTGGGTTTTTTTCCCCTTTCCCCCTGTCTTTCTCTCATTAAACGGTTGTCTTCTGTAGTGAGAACAGCGGTCAGACTCAGGAGACCCTTGTCTTGGAGCTCTGCTGGTGGCCCTGTGGCGCCACTTGTTGGCTGTGAGCACTGGAGCCCGAGCATGCGCAGTCTCGCAGCGGCTGTTGAGGATGGCTGACTGGCCTTTGGCATCGTTCGTGCTGCTGGATCCCGGGTGCTCCAGCAGTCCCCTGCAACGCCCAGGTCAGGACCTGAGGTCCTCTAGGGACGAAGCTCTTGGGGGCCTTTCAGTTACAAGTCCAAGTTCAGGTCCCGGGGAAGTGCTTTTCGTAGCTGGCCTCAGGGCGCAGGCAGAGCTGGGCTGGGCTGCAGGGTCCAGTGTAGGGGACAGCAGGAGGCAGAGCCTGAGCTAAGTCATCTACACTGTCCAGGGATACTCAGTTGAGAAGGGCGAGCATGCTCTTTGCCTATGGGGTTCCTTAACATCTCCAAGTACTTGTAATCAACGTGTTAATGCATATAGACCTCGATGTATTTTTTCCTTTGCATTTTTGCCTTGTCACGGAGAGTTTTAAAACTGGAATGACTGCTTACATCCCTTCCCTTTACAGTAGCATTCGACAGGTGTGACAACCTCGGATCTCTGTCTTCATATTAGAAATGCGATTAGAGTCGGGGGTGGGCTTTGTTTTCAGGGTCTTGGGTACCTTATCACTAGCCTGAAGCACCCCGAAGCTGGCAGATAAACCCTGCTCCTGGACCCTGGAGGGGGATGACGAAAGGTTATGGCATTCACCCCTTTCCTACAATATACCCAGGAGATTAGAAAGGCTTGAAGACATTTCTGCTTTGCAGGGTGAACCCTCCAAGGGTAACATCCTTCACTGAGAGCTGTCTGGAGGTCAGATAAGGACCAAGCCCTTGGAGGGTTTTCTGGTCCATATCTAGAGGGGTATACTTTGTGACTAAATAGCTTTGCCACAGAGCTTAATGGCATGCCTCATTGTGAAGAATCATGTTGAGGAAAAACTATTGGCAATTTTGCATCCAATCAGGAATACTTGTACAGCTACGGGGTGAGGGGTAAGCTGCCCAGCCTGTGGTATTTTTGTCTTCATAGCCTGAAAACTAAGTATCCAGGCGCCACGGTATAGTTGCTATAGTCTCTATTTTAGTGAAGTAAATGTTTTGACAGACCCAAAGGTTAGGGATCACACTGGAACCCCAGTAAATCCTGTTCCTTCCGACTTCAGAGATGTACTAGTGATTCCTCATTGATATGATAGAAGACCCAGCAGGAGCCACCTACGGAAGGAAAGGTTCATTTGGAACTGTGTAGCAGCAGCTCAAGGTGGCTGGTCACGTGGCATCCACAGTCCGGAAACCGAGAGAGACAAGTTCTGATGCTCTACTCCGGCTCCTCCCACCTCCGTCAAACCTCTCTGGAAGCATACAGAGATGCCCAGGGGTTTGTCTCGACACAGGGCCATCTCCAGGACCTAGATGTAGTTTTATGTAGGAAGTAGCTTTCTGTTTTAATTCAGCTTCAGTGTGAGCCAAAAGAAAAGCTGTTCAGAAAGTGTGGTGCCGTGCCCGCAGAGCACCCAGGTGCAGGGACAGAGAAGGATTTTCATTTTATTGCACTCTTTGCTTGGCTGTTGATTTTTAGTTTGTTGGAAGGAGATGGAGGTGGTTAAAGATGTTGTTTTGATGGACTCGAGGAGTCTTCCTCCCTCAAATCTATGGAAAAGCATATACAAATCCTTTGTCTGATCTTGTGGAACATTGTAGGCTGAAAAAACCAAACCAAACCAAACCAAACCAAACCAAACCAAACAAAACAAAAACCAAAAAAAAAAAAAAAAAAAAAAAAAAAAAAAAACCAAAAACAAACAAGCAAACAAAAAACCACTAGATCAAATGGGCATATCTTTTTTTCCCCCTAGGTGAAGAGGTTTAATAGAAGGACAAGACAGGGGTTGGGGTCAGAGAGGAGAAAAAGAAGGGGTGGGGCAGAGCAAGAGAGAAGAGCAAGAGCGCGCCTTATCTTTTCTGGTTGGTTCCGTGGTTTGGCTAATCTTTCCTACTCTTTTTTTTTTTTTTTTTTTTTGACAAGACCAGCGGCAGTGCTTCCAGTAGAGAGACAGGGAGACTGGAAATCATACTGGCTCAACTCTTGTGCCCTTGACTCCCCCAGATGCTTTACTGGAGTGGATTATGGGAACCTCGAGCGTCCCCTAGTGACCCAAAGTGTGCTATGACTGGTCGAGTCCTTGCTGCAATGACAGCTTAGAAAAGGGGCACCCCTAAATCACAGGGCCATAAACCAAGACTGTCAGAAGGAAATAGGGAGTTTACTTTAGAAGAAATAAAATGTCTAAGGACAACCTCCTTTTAAAATCCATACGATGGATACGAAGATACTTTGTGTGAGATTCAAACCAAAACTGAGCTGAGGGAATGAATTCCTGGAAAGCGAGTGTTTGGAGATTAAAACTCGATCCCTGGCTGGGCTGTGACACATACCTGTAATGCCAGCGCTTGGGAGGCAGAGGCAGGAGGATCTCTGAGTTCAAGGCTAGCTTGGCCCACAAAGTGAGTTACAGTACAGCAGAGCTACGCAGTGAAACCCTGTCTTGAAAAACAAAACAACATTACCAACCAAAACCAAACCCTAGACAAACAGCAGCAGCAGGACCTCGATCCAAGGCCTCACTCCCTGGACATAAAGAAGGTGTTGCTGTTTGCTGACCATGTGGAAATGTCACGGAAGGAGAATTCCAGGCAGACACTTGCTGCTCTGTAATCCCTGCCCCAGGCTTTCAGGAAGAATCCTGGTTTCAATACCCTGTCAGTGATGGGGTCTCTAATGAGATACATTCTGCATAGACTCAGTGTGTTCACCTTCGGTGCACAGCCTTTAAAAAGTCTGTTGCTTCTAGAAACAGCATCACGATATTTTGTCAAATCATATTCTGATTCATGGCTTAAAAGACAACTGTAGATCCATACTTACCAGACAACCAAGATTTAAAAAAGATTCATAACTAGGCATTGTGGTGCACACTTTAGTCCTAGCACTCGGGAGGCAGAGGCAGAGGCAGAGACAGAGAGACAGACAGACAGACAGACACACACACACACACACACACACACACACACAGAGAGAGAGAGAGAGAGAGAGAGAGAGAGAGAGAGAGAGATCTAGAGTTCATGTTCGTGGAAGCAAGAAGTGGGTGTTGATTTTCTTTGGCTCACTCAGTGTGGGTGCTGGAATCCAAATTCTGAACCTCCTTAAGAGCAGTAAGTTCTCTCCACTACTGAGCCATTTCTCCACCCCCAAGATTAAGCCATCTTTTTAGAGTACTTGTGGAGCTGGGGGAAAAATTGGAGCCAGAGCCAAGGATCTGTATCTGGCCTCTCTGACTATCATTTGAATAGAGTTTGTGACTCTTGCCTCCAGTGGTCTCAGTTTCTCATCGCTCTGAGACTCTTGGTTTAGTTCTGGGTGCCCCGTGAATCCTTCCCCTAAACATGTCTCTGTATCTTTGAGTTCCCTAAGTGGTTTGCCCTCAGTATATGATGAGATTTTGTTCCTGAGCTGAGCTGCTGGTTTTTTTTTTTTTTTTTTTTTTTTGAGATGAGCATCCCCCTTGGCAAGGACTAGCTTTGGGATAATGGACTGCCCTGTTAGGGATAAATGTACAGAGAAAGCTTGCCCTTGCCTTAGAGACTCTAAGTCCCTAGGGCAAGAAGCAGGGACTCATTATTCCAAATTTCCAGGCAGCTAATAAGATTTTTCACCCTGTGGACATTTGATAAATATTCGATGCTGGCTCCTCTTCTCCCTGTCTGCCAGGTTCCAGCATCCCAGTAGTTTGTTTCATTTTGTGGCTCCTCCTCCAAGCTCAGCCTCGGGGATCCAATTTCAGGAGAGGAAGTGTCTTCCTACTGACAGCTTCCTTCTGAACTTAAAAAAAAAATTGACTTATTCTATTTATGAGTAATATGTAGCTGTCTTCAGCCATACCAGAGAAGGGCATCAGATCCCATTACAGATGGTTGTGAGCCACCACGTGGTTGCTGGGAATTGAACTCAGGAAGAGCAGTCAGTGCTCTAACCACTGGGCAATCTCTCCAGCCCTTTCCTTTGAATGTAATGAGCAGATCTAAATCCTTAGGTACCGCGGTGGTAAGTGCCAAAGAACTAAAGAGCTCCTGCTTTCCTCTCTCACCTGAGCATGAATCATTACTTTACCAAATCTGACCTATCCTTGGAAGGTCAGGTCAGATGTTGCCTTCTCGTCAAAGATCTAGAACCCTAAAAGTTGGAGTCAACCATGCCCCCTTTCCCTTATGTGGGAAGCCAGAATTGGAACCGTGACCTCAGTCCAAGAATCTCCCAACTCCACCAGCCAGAATACAAAGAGTGACAAATGTCAGATTTTGGGGAGAAAATATCAGAAGTGTTTGCAAGAAGGGGCACTCTGCTCCCTAGTGGCTGTTTGCTGGGGTGAAGAGCAGGGTTAAGACAATGAGAGAAGTTGGAGAGATGGCTCAGTGGTTAAGAGCACTGGCTGCTGGCCTCAATTCCCAGCACTCACATGACAGCTCGTAACTATCTATAACCGGAGTCTAACGGGCTCCAACGTTCCTTTTTAGTGTACAGACATACATGTAAACAAAACACATACGCGTAAAATGAATCTCTAAAGGCGAAGAGAATGGGAGGAGAGTAGTAGGGAAGGAGATTGGAGTTGGGGGAGGGGCCACTGCCACTGCCTGGAGACTTCAGCTCCTGAGGGGTAGGGAAGATGGATTGATAGCGAAATTCCTCATCTCCTGATTCTATAATATGACTCTGGCTAAGTGGAGTCACTGCTTGTCCTTTGGGACATTTAGTACAATGTCCCTGTCTTATTTAGGGTTTTACTGCTGTGAACAGACACCATGACCAAGGCAACTCTTAAAGGAACAACATTTAGTTGGGGCTGACTTACAGATTCAGAGGTTCATTCAGTCCATTGTCATTAAGGTGGGAACATGGCAGCATCCAGGCAGGCATGGTGCAGGAGGAACTGAGAGTTCTACACCTTCATCTGAAGGCTGCTAGAAGACTGGCTTCCAGACAGCTAGGATGAGGGTCTTAAAGCTCACGCCCACAGTGACACACCTACTCCATCAAGGCCACACCCACTCCAAAGGCCACACCCACTCCAAAAGGCCACACCTCCAAATAGTGCCACTTCCTGGGCCAAGCATATTCAAACCTTGATAGTCCCCTAGTTTCCTCTGTGTCATAGAGGAAAACTCATCAGGATTTTTTCCCCCAAGGCAGAACAATATTCCCTTGTGGGAATACAACACATTTTAAAATCCATTTACCTGTTGCTGAACTACAGTTGGTTTGTTCCCATCTCTCAGATACTGTGCATAACCCTGCTATCAATATATGTGGGGTTATTTCTTCAAAATCCTGCTTTCAGTTTATTTATTTATTTATTTTTTTACAACTGATGGATTGTACAGTAATTTTTGCCTGGGTGAAGAATTCCTAGCTGCCCCATTTTGCATTCCCATCAAAGGTTCTTGTTTCTCCACATCTTTACCACTGCTAATTATTTTCTGAGTTTTGTTTGGTTGTAACTATCTTGAAGGGGCTGAGGTGATATCTCTCTGTGCTTTCATTTGCATTTTCCTAATAATTAGTGGCGGTGAATGTGTTCGCATGTGCCCATAGGCCACCTGTGTATCCTCTTTAGAGAATTATCAGTTTTATTCTTGAGTTTTTTCTTTGTTATTCAATTGTTGAAATTCTTTATTTGTTATGGATATTAAACCTTTAACAGGCATATAACTTACAAATATTTCCTTTCATTCCATAGGTTGCCTTTCCAATTTATTTATTGTGAATGTGTCTATGATGAGATTTATTTCTTCAAGCGATATGAAGGTTCTTGGAGGGGAGGATCCTGTCTGAGGAAGAGTCTCAGTAAATGCTCATGAAAGGAAACAGGACTATATACTGAAGATGATCATGCAAATATATTTCATTTTTAAATTTTACAGATAGGGTGCTTTGTCTACCTGTGTGTCTACATTTGCATCCCTGGTGTCAGCAGAGACCAGAAGAGGGCGCCAGATCTCCCAGAATTAGAGTAATAGGTGGTTCTGGGCTGCCACAGGCTCTGGAAATGGAACCTGGGTCCTCTGAAAGAGCACCCAGTGTACTTCTCAACCGTGGAGCCACCTCTCTGGCCCTCTATAAGCATATTTTTAATGAGGTGAGCTTTGAGTTTTAATGGGAAAGGCGGACAACTAGAAATTTACCCAGATAGCCCGGCACGGTGGTGATAGTACCCGGGGTAGGGAGGACTGTGAGTTAGAACCCAGAGTAACCTATGCAGCATGTTCAGGTCTCAACAAAACAACAACAATAAACATGCCCGAGGTAAGGGCTGGACAGATGGTTCACTGGTTAACAGTGCTTGCTGTTTGTGCCTGGAACCAAGTTCAGGAGCCTCACAGCTGTCTGTAACTCCATCTCTAGGGCATCTGGTATTGTCTTCAGGCCTCTGCTAGTACCCAAATGTATGTCTCACACACACACACACACACACACACACACACACACACACTTTTTTGAAAAGAGAAGATAAACCAGTGATGGTGGCTCATAGCTTTAAGTCTAGCACTTACCACTTAGGAGGGAGAGCAGGTGGATCTCTACGGTTCTAAGAGTTCTAAGAGAGTCAGAGCTGCATACTGAGAACCTGTCTCAAAAGAAAAAAAAAAGCAAAATAAAATGTAAAGTCATCCAATAAAAACATAGTGTCCCTAGTGGGAAAAACCCACCTCTAAGCAAGAACACATACAGACAAATAAAAGCTATAACACTTAGTAGAATAAATTAAATCAGAGCATAGGTTCAATAAAAGAGAAACTGCAGCAAACCATATAACTTGATAAAACCATACTGAAAAGCAAGAATACTTCCTTAGCATTACTGGGCATATTTTGTCCGTCATAGGTCCTCCTGTCTTTGGTTTGTTTGTTTGTTTGTTTTTTGTTTTTGAGATTGTGTTTCTCTGTGTGGTTCTGGCTGTCCTGGAACTCGCTCTATAAACCAGGCTGGCTTCGAACTCAGAGATCTGCCTGCCTCTGTCTCCCAAGCACTGGGATTAAAGGCAGGTGCCACTTTACCTATTGCATAATTTTTTCTTAAGCCAGAAAACAAGGTCTTCCCTTTTTTTTTTCTTCTGTATTTCTTATTTGTCAGAGAAAGTGGGTCATTTGTCCTATAGGATAACTAGGAAGACTGATAAAAATGGTTTCAGATTTTCCTGACATTCTCTCTGTCCCTGGGCTCTACCCCTCTAGGGATGCTCAGCGGAAATGCTGTCTCCTGGAGTCACTTGACACGATTCTTCTCATTGTGATTATGAAATCGACTTGATGTCTTGTTAGCTCCATTTGTCTTGGCTGGATTTGGATGGAGGGGGTGGGGCTGCCTTTTTCAAACACAAGTGTGCCTCTCATTGCTCTCAGTGCCTGAGAGTAAAATGTCATGAGGGTGTTACTGTAACAGAGGGTTAGCTTCTCTCTCCCTCTCAGGCAGGCTGCAGCTATCAGCTGTGGTCCCCTTTCTCATCTACCACTCAGTTTACCGTGTCCTCTGGGAGCTATGTCGTGCGTTACAATTATTTTTAATGAGTGTAGATGTACTGCCGGCATGTATGTCTGTGTGTTACCGCATGCCTGTGCGCAGGAAGGGCAGACGAGTCGGTTCCTCCGGAGCTGGAGTTACAGCTGTGAGCTGCCATGTGGGTGCTGGGGATGGAATCTGAGTCCTCTAGGAGAACAGCCTGTGCTCTTAACCACTGAGCCAGCTGCCCGGGCCCATCTTAACAGACGTCACAGCGATCCATTGTGTGTAATCTCCACGATCTACTCAACCAGGCCTCCACTAAAGGACATTTGAGTTGCTTCTGGTCGTTGCTGTTATAAATGGTGCTACTGTGGATAACACAGGCATGCGTGATTTCGCAATTCTGGTAGCTATATTTGAGCTGTGGCTGCTGGGTCCAAGGGAAAATAGTGTATGATTTTGCTGGGCAGTACAACAGTCTCCCTTCTGCTGAGACTAGAACACTGTGAATTCTAATTGCATTTGAAGAGCAGCCCCAGCCTCAGCTCTAGAGTCTGTTATTAAACACTTGGATTTCTGTCTCTCAGAAAGATAGATGGTCCCTCAGCAGACGTTAAACTTGCAGTTCTCTCGTGAGCAGTGGTGAGTGTATTTTCATTTTCTTTTCTTTTTACATGAATTACTCCCCTCCCCATGAGGTTATTAAAATGTTTTTTTTTTCTAGACATTCTTTCAGCATGGCTTCTTTGCATTTGATCCAGTTTGAGGGGACTTTACACAGATTTTCACTTAGGTTTTCACGTGGCTATGGAGGAATGCTTGTTAATATTTTATTACTTTTATTAGTTATACATTTTACAAGGTATAATTAAGAATTTACCTCTCTTGCATTCTGAAGCATTTTATCTATCCTTCCCTCATTAAAAAAATAGTTTTAAGAGAATTGCTTGGGCTGGAGAGATGGCTCAGTGGTTAAGAGCACTGACTGCTCTTCCAGAGATCCTGAGTTTAATTCCCAGCAACCACATGGTGGCTCACAACCATGTGTAATAAGATCTGATGCCCTCTTCTGGTGTGTCTGAAGACAGCTACAGTGTACTTATATATAATAAATAAATGAATCTTCAAAAACAAGAATTGCTTCTATTTTATTTTATGTGGATGGATGTTTTGCCTGCAGGTATGTTGGTGCACCATATGCATGCCTGGTGCCCGAGGAGGCCAGAAGAGGACGTTGGATCCCCTGTGACTGGAGGTGCAGATAGTTGTGAGCCTCTGGGTGGTGGGAATCAAGCCTGGGTCCTCTGGAAGAACAGACAGAGCTCTTAACTGTGGGGCAGTAGGTTGTGAGAGGAAGCCTGAAAAGGTTGAGCTGGGCTTGAAGCCCCGGGTACCTTGAAGGGACAGTAGGAGCTTATATTTGTTTCTGGTCAGGTGGTGGTGCTGCACACCTTTAATCCCAGCACTCAGGAGGCAGAGGTAGAAGGAGTTTGAGGTCATCTTGGTCTACAGAGAGAGTTCCAGGATAGCCAGGCCTATATAGAGAAACAAACAAACAAAAATTGTATGTATATGTGTGTGTGTGTGTGTGTTTGTGATGTATGTTGGTGCCTGTGGAGGCCAGAAGAAAGTGTTGGATCCTCTGAAGCTGGAGTGGTAGGCGGTAGTTGTGAACCACATGATGTGGATAATGACGACTGATTTTGAGCTCTCTGTAAGAGCAGCAAATGCTCTTCACCACTGAGCCATCTCATCAGTCTCATGCTGAAAGACCCCCGCAGAGGGAAGACCCTCAGTCAAATTTTGATAACACGACCCCCCAAGAACTCACGAGAGACCGTCCTTGCTGCAATTACACAAGGTTTTTTAATGAACCGGTGCACTGGGGTCGAGACTCATATCCCATGCAGGGGTAGAAGAGTCTGATCCCCAGTGGTTGAGTGTAGGAAACCGTTGGTGCCGATAGATGGTGCCAGCTTCCCGCCCATTATTCAGCCTACAAAAACCTTTCCCCTCGTGTTGCTTGGCAATCACATAAGTCACAGCCCAATCTCAGGGCACGTGAATGAGCTACTGGAGGATGCACCAATCAGGTAGCAACACAAGTCTCTTAGGCATTTATAAGCAGTGCATTTCCCCCCCACGCGAGGAGATTGCGGGAGATCGCAGAGAGATGGCAGAGAGATCCCACGTGGAGAGAGACCCGATAGGAGAGATTGCGGGGAGATCGCACGTGGGAGAGAGACCCAGTAAGAGAGATCGCATGAGGAAGACCCGGTGAGGGGAGATCCCACGAGGGGAGGTCGCACGTGAGAGATCGCCTATACAGAAGACCCTGGTAGAGAGTCCCCTGCTCAGAGAGAAGTTTCCTGCTCAGGAAGTTCCCTGCTCAGAGTGCTGTACAATAAAGGTTGTCCGCAGAAGAATCTTGTGTTGTTGCACGCCTGTTTCAACCGGCGAGACGTGAGGCGCGTGACAGTTGAGAGAAGAGGTTTTAAGGAAAACAAACCACAGCTGGGGGCGGGGGGGGGGGGGCGGAGTACGACATTGGAGAATACCAAAAACACCAGTGAAAAATCATAAGGGAAATACCTAGTTTCTCAAGATTGCCTATAAGGTGAAAATTACCAGTGAAGAATCGTGAGGGGAACATCTTGTTTCTCAAGATTGTTTAAAATGTGTTATTTAACTTTTACATTTTTATGGTCAGTCAGTTTCTGAAACAGAGTCACCCTGACCTTAGGACCATAAATTCTTTTATGGTCAGCCAGTTCCTAGAATAGAAGGATAGTATCGCAGAACTGGCTAGCCTACATTTTTGGCTCTACTCTACCTGCTAGGGGTCTTCTCCTTTACCTGTTAGGGGGTCAGGCTTTATCCTGGTCTTTCAATGCTTAAATCTTAATGGACCTAGGCTATGAAGCCTGGGCCATTAGTTTCTGAGAGTTATGTAAATGCAGATACAATGTGTCAGGAAAAGCTTGCTTGGGTAGAAGGAGGGAAAGAGAAAGCAGGCAATACATTGTATCATCAAGGGGATGATTATTCCTCCCATCTCCTCAGCATGACTTCATGTGAATCAGCTTTCTTGTGGGATGTCTTGACCAAGTGATTGACAACCCTAGTTGCATTGATTAAGGTCTGCAATGCTCCAATCTTTGGAGCAAATTAGAATGCCACATCACTACCCAGGTTGAACTCAAATTCCATTTGTTTGACTGAGAGAAAATACCTTTCCCTTATCAGAGCCCTGATACCTCCGCCTTTTCATGTGATATTTTAAGCCCTGAGGAGGAACAGTTGTGATATTTTCCTTCCCAGGGTTAGCAGGGAAATGGGAGGTGAGGATCTAAGGCCAATCATGAAGTAGAAGTGTGTCTAGAGACCTCATCCCTCCCCTACAAGAGCTGAAATCTTAAAATCATTTAGGAGATGGGCTGAAATTGGGGTTACAATCTCCATCCTTTATTTCCCATTAACTTATGTATTCACATTACATCCAGATTGCAGCCCTCTTCCTGATCCCCCTTCTCACAACTCCTCTCCCATCCCCCATCCCTTCTATTCTGAGAAGAGGGAGCCCCCCCTCAGGGTATTATCTCACCATGGTATATCAAGTCACTGCAGGACTAGGCACATCCTCTCCCACTGAGGCCAGACAAGGCAGGTGACAGCTTCAGAGACAGACCCTGCTCCAGCTGTTGAGGGACCCCCATGACTTTCAGGTCTGGGAGCATAAGGGGACCTAGCTATAAGGCATTCGACTGTAGATAACTGAGCACAGATAAATTGTAAATGGGGGGGGGTGTCAAAATTAAGGCTGCAGTTGAGTACACAGGAGCAAAGATTAATCATATCCCTACTAAGATTATAATAAATATAACCCATTTGCACCATAAAAGCCCTGGAATCCTTCCTAAAGCTGTTGATTAAAGGGACAGCGGACTGGAGTTTGGTCGAGTCCTCCTGCACAGCTTCCAGGTGGCTGTGTAAAAGAAGAAAGATAACAAGAGACCAGACCAGAAACTATAGCCCCACCTTCACCCCTTACCCATGCTTCTGACATTTAAAGCAGAAACCCGAGTCTCCTTTTGGCACCTCTGAGGCCAAGGATAAGAGCTGGGACGTCTCTGTGATACCTGCTCTAAACTCCCGGCCAACATCTGTCTCCTGTTCTCCTTACTGCTCCAAGCTACTGTCTAGAAGAGGTAAAGGGGTGTTCTAGGGAAGGGATAGGCATCTCTAGAAGTCCAAAATAATTCCTGGACCCTGCTGCATTCCAGAGCTGGCTGGAATTGTCGTACACTAAGTGCAGAGTGAAAAAACAAACCAAAAAGAAGTCTTCAATTTATTGTTCACTTAAAATTTTTGTTTTGTGTGGTATTGGGGTTGGGGATGTAGCTTTGTGGCAGAATGCCTGTCGTGTAAGAAAGCTTGAGGTTCAAGTTTTAGTAACATAGACACACACACATTCACACCCACATACACACATATACTATATATACATACCACACACACACACATTCACACCCACATACACACATATACTATATACACATACCACACACACACACACACACATTCACACCCACATACACAAAATACACACATACACCCACATACACACATAATGTTAGCATTCTGTTAAAGTTTCACCCTACAGTTACCTGCCAACAGCCAGATATGCCTGGCACTATAAAAGGGGCTGCTTGCCCCCTCCTCACTCTTGAAAGTGGTTCCTGATACCAACACATACCTGATAACATACACACACACACTCACATACCATACACACAAATATACACACCATACACACACACACACACACACACACACACCATACACACACACACACACACACACACACACACACACACACACACACTTGTGCTAGGAAACTATTCTACCACTGCACTCCGAGCCATGAATTAATTGTGTGTGTGGTGTGTATGTGATGTGTGAGCATGTGTGTGCGTTTTGTGGGGGGATAAGAAGCCTTGTAAGTTTCCTGCATCTGTGACTCTCTAGAGCCACGCTGGACCTTTTATCACATGCTTGTCCTTTTGTACTGCCCTTGGATTATAAAGAGTCCCTTTCCCTTTGAAGTTTCCATCTTAGGTCTAGAGGATTCTATGGATCGATTCCCAATTCTTCAACTTTCTAGCGCAACCCGCTTGTGTTTTAACAATTCCTGTGGCTGTCTAACCCAAAGCTCCGAGCTGCAGGAACAGAGAACACCTTCCTCCCCGTATTACACACCTGCCTGCTGCCTTTCAATCGAGGTTTCTATACAAAGGTTTGACTTCAAGGTCCGAAAAGAGAGCTCCCAAATTCTACCGCTAGCAGACGAGACAGATGGGACACTGTTTATGAGCTTGTCCTCAGTTACCTGACACAAGTCTACAGGGGAACTAGCAGAAGGCGGCTCGAATTTCAGAGGACATATTTCTGCCTGAGGTCGAGTTATCTTCTCTCTCCAAAGACCTGTACCACATCCTCTCACAAATAAGCCCTGTTATGTAATGATCTACAGGGAAGGTACAGCTTCCCCGGGGATGCACGGAGAACATCGCAGCACCTAAGGGGATAGCGAGGCTTCTGTAAATTGAACAGGGCTCTCGGCCGGTCAGGAGCCAAGTTCCTCTCTTCTCTGCTGAGTGCCCTTAGAGCTGCTCCCTCCCTTAGCCTTCCCTTGTGCGTCTTCTTCGAGATTCAAGATGGCGGTGTCCAAAACCTACAGGATCTCTCTCTGCCTCCTTTTGTCCTGGGCGGTTGGTAACCCATAAACTCAGTGCTGCAGGTCATCTCTTCATCTTATTCTCCTGGCACTGGTTTTAGTTAGGGTTCTACTTCCAGCACGTGTGTGCACCGCAACACCTAACGTGGAAGTGAACTCCTTTAGTTATTTCCAAACTCGAGGAGAGAAGGCCAGGAGGTACTCCATGTTCCTCAGGGAATTCTCTGTATAGCTCCATATGCATTCTCCCTAACTTTGGATTCTGATACTGGGAACGTCCCTTAAAAAGGGAGGTGGTTGGGGGATAAGGAGTCATTAAGTGCCTCATATTTTATTGGACCAAAGTTCTCCATAAATTAAAAACAGAATCAGATAGCATCATGCTCACAAGCGTAAGCATAATATTGTACAACAGTAGCTGAGACTAGACTGTAATCGAGGACGAGTTCACGGGTTACCTGAGGCCTACTCAGTAATAGTTCATGCTTTCTTTTAGCCCCCATTACACTAGCCATTGAAGAATGACATGTTTTAAGTATCTTATTTGGTTAAGACAGCCTCTCTGTGCAATTCACAATGGTCCTGGAACTTGCTCTGTAGTACGGGCTAGCTTCCTGGCTTGGCTTCAGCTGGGATTACAGATATGTGCCACGCTACCCCTGTCCTCAGCTGAGCTGATGGAGTAGTTTGAGAACTATTATACTAGCTCTTTCTGTGTTGTTAAAGGCTGGCTCTTAGCCACTGAAACTCCAATGTGTGTAACACTAACACGTGGCAAAGCGCCAAGCTCCCTAATGACTGCTGATACTTTGCAAAGTATAGTAAGTGTTCTGTTTACTGTTAGAATGAGGTGCTGGGAAACTTAGGGCCCAGGTTACACTTTCGGCTCAAATACCAACTGTATAAAAACCACAGGGACGTCTTTCCCACAAGACCAGGAAAGAGGAAACAAATGGAAACACATTCTAAAGAAGCTTCGAGTCTTTCTGGAGAGCAAGGGCTGTGATTTCTGGTTGTCACTGGTGACAGGGATCCTATGCTCAGGCCTCCATTTCTTTATCTGAAATGCAGAGGTTGTCCTGGATGGTCTCAAAAGTCACTGGAAGTCTCAAAAACAACGGGAGGATTTGGGATTTCAATCCTGACCTCTCTCCCCGGTTCTTAGTTTTGTTCTGGTTCTTCAAGGTCTGATTCTTTGAGCAGTCACTCTCTTTGCATCTGAGAAGCTTGGGGAGAAAACAAGGATCAAAGAACACAAAACAAGACCAAATACAAAGAAACACACAAGCAAAACTCCCAGGCCAGCTGTGGCAGGACCTAGCTAAAGAGCATGCCCGCCCTTGGGAGCCTTCCAGAGGAGAGGTGAGCATTTCAAAATCACATCTGTTACCGGGACATTTTACAATGTTTCAACTAGGTCCCCTGTTGTTTTTACCTGGAAAAAGAAAAGCAAAAACCCAAACTATTCTTTTGAAGACAGTAGCTGTCCTTCCATACCACCCAGCATAAAGAAGAGGCGGCTCCAAGCTCCTATCCTTCTTGTTATTTACTGTTTAAAGATTGACCTTCACTATCTTTAAAATTGATCTTTATTATTTTTGATTAAAAGAAATAAAGGAGGATCTGACTGCTCCTAGGTGTGGTGGAGGAGAAAGTTTATTGCAGATAAAAAGGAGATATACATCCAAAGGCAGAGACATCTGGCAGAGTCCAGAGTGAACAGGCCATGTGAGGAGAGGGGGAGGGGGAGCAAAAGAAGAGTCACTGACCAAGAGGGGGTGGCCTGAGCCAAGAGTCTGGCCAAGAGACTGGTGTGGCCAAAATGGCTGAGTTATATAGATGCCAAAGGAGCTATGGAGAGGGAAGCCGGAGTTCAGGGTAGGGGGACAGGTATGCTGGCCAGGAGGATGCTGTAACAGGTTGGAGCTGAGGAATGCTGGGAGAACCTGGTGGTCAGCATCAGCTTTGATATACTAATAAGCGTGTTAGCCGTACGTCTGGGGTTTGAGGCCTCACAATTTTTATTTATGGGCATGTGTGTCTGTGAGCGAACACCATGTGTGTGTCTCTCTGCCTCTCAGAACAGGCATGAAGTAAAGTAGTCTGACAGGTGGATGGTAGTGTCTTATGCCTTTCCTTTAATCCTAGAGGTAGGCAGGTCTCTCAGTTAGAGGCCAGCCTGGTCTACAGAGTGAGCTCCAGGACAGCCTGGGCTACACAGAGAAACCCTGTCTCAAAAAACAAAAAACCAAACCAAGCCAAACCAAACCAAACCAAACCAAACCAAACCAAGCAGTAAGTAATTTGTCAGAGTGAGAATGTACACATGTTACATTCCTAGAGATACTGATTTTTCTTCCTTTGCATAAGAAAGACAATATTTCATGTTCCAGGGGCATATTTCTTCTTAGGTCCCTCACAGAACTGATCACATTCTGTGTGTTTGGTTTCAGACCCAAGGACAAGGGACAGAGGTGCATATTTTACACATCACAGCAGACCTGGCCTCCAAGTTCTCCTAGCATCTCTCAGTCCCTACCAGGCACGCCCTGCCCCTAACTCTGAACTTTCCAGCCCAGGGGCCGGGCTGCCCTTCCCCCAGATGTTCTTCTCTATATAATCCAGAGATTTGGTCTCTTTCCCCCGTCCCTCTCTCTCTTCTCTCTGCCAGCTCCCTCTTTCTTTCTCTCCCTCGCACCTCTTCTTCCTCTCCCTTCCCATAGCAACTTCCCTAGCATTAGGGCCAGTGAACTCACCCGCCTGAGAGCAGCCTCCCAATAAAGCTGTCTTTAATATAATCCAATCTGGCTTGAGTAAGCTCATTTCACCAGCAGAGAAACATTGTACCACCACGCATCAACCTTTCCCTCAGTTTTCTTCTTCAAAGGCTTTCCCTATGTATACTGTATTTCTCTAGGGACAGGGGCTCATACCTGGCTAACCTCATTGAAAGAGACAGCTTTGAGGGTGGAGATGAACAAGCTAGACATTACTGAAGCATTTCTGAGAAGATGGGCCAGTGGTTTGTGTGCCAGCCAGGTGTGCAGAGAATGAAACGCACATGGGTGTGGTCACAAAGACCAACAGAGTATGAAAGCAAGGTCACTATCATGAACACAGCAGGGAAGAGCCGGCACTTCATGTTTAAATAAGGGTCTGCTGATTTCTGTAAAATGCTTCTTTTGCCCTCTTTTCTGTCCATGAACCCTTTGGTTCCTCTCCGTCATCATTGGACTGCATTTTCTAACTTGGGACCGTGCACAGAACTGCAGCCCCCGAGAAACACAGGGCAGTGAAAACAGTAGCCCTCCAGTCGATTCCTCTTAGCAGGAACACCCTGGAGACTGGATGGGTCACGTGGGTCAGGCAACTGTTGCTGATGGGAATGAAACGATCATTTCATCCTCTAAAAAAAGAGGATCGGTCTGTCCAGGAACCAGATTAAAGGCTGTGCAATAACCCGAGCCTAGTTGTTAGGACAGGAGAAAGAAATGACCCAGGGCCCTAGCCAGCCAGGATCCTGTAAAGGACACACACAGCTTCCTGTCAGCACTCTTTTGTTTCCAACACACGTCTTCAGGAAATCACGGTGCTTCTTGGAACTTCTATTTCTTTATCTGATGCATTGCTTGGCTTTCTGCCTCTTCTCTCTAGCTCACAGTGCTGTCCTAATCATAAAGTGTGTTAATGTTTGTAAATAAATTCTACCCTGAACACATATAGTACCCGGAGGTTGTCTCTTCTTTCAGGGGAACTCATTTCTTGGTTCACTGGGGGTGGGGAGGGGAGCGTGATTGGCAAGTGTTCAACACCCCATTAAACAGGAGAAGTGACTCACTGATTTCCTGGTGTGACCTTTCAAAGACTCTGCACATCCTTCTAAGGACCCTAAACACCGTTCCAGGCAGCCTCTCTGGTGTGATATACTTTTTAAAAATTTAACCCAATCGTTTCAAGTCTTACAGGAAACGACTTCTCCTTTCGACAGAGGAAGACAGCAAACCTTAAATGAATTGATTATGTCAACAGGACATACAGATTTGAATCTGCCTGACTCCCAGGGCACTGCCAGTTTTCACACGATGTTATTGTTTAGCTTTGAAGGTCGTAATAAAGCCATCCCTATATGCCCTGGAACAACAGGAGAAGCAATGGCGGTTTCCAGGAAAATCACCTGACCACTCTTCTGTGGAGACACCTGGAGTCCAAGATGGAGTCAATATAAGGACATTTGCTCCTCCCCTCTGCCTCCATCTCTCCTCCAGCATCACTGAGAATGATCCAAGATCCAACCATTTACAGAATATAATATAACTCATAGAGCCTTAAGCCACCGAGTTCGTCAAAGTCACCAGTCCAGGTGGCCACTTCAGATGGCGACCGAGTTGGGGCTCAGGGCAGGGATATGGGGTGTGGGTAGCTTCACTTTAATCCTCTTTCTCAGTGTGGGGCTATCTTTTCCCTTCGGCCAGTTAAGAAAGGCCAGCCTCTATTCAGGTCCTTTGTTCTAATCCAAGTGAGTTTTCTGGGTGGGTATCATTCTGTTTTGTACCAGCAAAGGTGAACCTCAGGCTAGGCTGGGAAGTCTGGCTCTTTGATCTAAGCAAACACAACCACATCCAGAAGAGTTCTGTCCTGCTGGCAGGCCTCCAGAAGAGGGCGTTGCTGTCCTATCTGACAGAGGATAGGAGAGCCGGAGGTTTCCAAACAAGCTTATCTATGACCTGGCAAATTCCATAATCTTGTTTAACCAAGAGTAAGCCTTTGACAACAGATTTTTTTTTTGAAAGGAGTATAAAAAATTTTAGAGTTGTTGAAAAGAGCTCCATAAATGAATAGGTGAGGCACTTAGATCATTATGCAAAAAAAAAAAATTGCTTTTTTGTTTACCACCCATAGTTAGAATGCAAAAAAGGCATACAGCTAACATTAAAAAAAAAAAAAAGAAAAACATTTAATGTGCCAAAAAAAATGAATGAAGCACATTAAGAGAAACTAAAAACTGAGGAGGAAAAAGGTAATAAACAAAATGAGGCAGAGGATACAGACAGAGAGGATAGAGACAGACAGAGAGGATAGAGACAGACAGAGAGGATGCAGAGAGGACACAGTTATAACATAGATCTAAAGGGCTTCCAGTCACACACATGTGCAATTTTACTGATATTCAGGGAAGTTAAAGAAAAGTGAGCAACCACCACAAGCCTCTAAGACTGGTGAAAACCAAAAGATTTGCTAAAGAATTGGGAAGATGCAGAGGGGTAGAAATGAAAGGTGCTCGTGGGTAGTAAGTTAGAAGCTGTTCTTTAAACACAGCTGTGGAAATACCTTCTGCTTGGGAGACTCTCTTACTTGTCACAATGCCAATGAGAAGTGTGTGTACTGTACAAGTGTGCAAAAGAAGAAGCAGAAACAGTCTAGATGGCCATCAAAGAAAACAAAAAGACAAAAAGGGCTATCAGAAAGCTGGGAAAAAAGCAAGCCAAAACAAATTTGTCATGTAGATGGGAAATGAAAGCACACAGGACAAAACAAAGTAAGAACTATAAGAAGTCCATTAACAGTAGCTTTAAAAAGTTTTTTTTTTGTTTTTTGTTTTTGTTTTTGTTTTTGTTTTTTGTGTATGTACCATGCGCATGCAGTGTCTGAGGAGGCCAGAAGAGGGCGTCAGGCCTTGTGGATCTAAGCAAGACTTATTGTGAGCTGCCATGTGGTTGCTGGGAGCTGGACCTGGATCTTCTGAAAGAGCAGCCAGTACTCTTAACTGCGGGGCCCTCTAGTCCTCATTCTAAAATTTAAAGAGTAGGCAGAGAGAGGCACTTAAGTTTGAGGTCACCGGAACTGAATCCCTAAGTATTTTTAGAATGACTTGTTTTGCTCACATCAGCTGCTGGAGATAGATATTATTAATTTTGTACCTCCAGATTAAAGCTAGATACCCCCCAGTATCTATGACTGAATCTAAGACCTCAGACATCTAGGTATGTGCTCTGTTACTGGGCAATATTCTTAGTACTTTACTAAATTGTCCAGACTAGTATTGGACATTGTTTTACATTATTTATTTATAATTTGTCTCTGTGTGCATGTGTGCACATAGGCATGTTTATGTATGTGTGCACGTGTGTATGTTTGTGTGTGTATGTGCCACATGACGTGACAGTCAGAGGACAATCTGTAGGTAATTTTGTTTCCCCTTTCACCTTGTGAGCTCTGGGGAGTGAACTCAGATCTTTAGGCTGGACAACAAAATCATTTACCCTCTGAGGAATCTTGCTGGCCCAACTAGCCTTTAATTTTTTAAAAAAATATAAACAACCTAAGGGGAGGGGGTACTTATTTAGAACTTTTGATCCTCTTTCCTTAGCCAAGAATTCAGATCTCCCCAACCAGGCCTGACTAAAGTCATTTGTTAATGATTTCCTCTCATCCGTTGTGACAACTGTTGATGGGGCTGGACGTTTGGTGGCACTGCCTGCCTTGAGTGTGTCTGGCATTTGGAAGTACAGAGGGGAGGGGAGGGAAATGAGACTGGGGTGGATGGGAAGGAGTGAGACCCCCCTCCCATGGGGTCACACGCCTGCTTGAATCCATCACACTGGCTCTGTCTCCGCACACACCATTAGGATGACTGATGACCAGCTGTCAATGCATGTGTGTGTCCTGGAATTCTTATTACACGTCTGGAGTCTGGCTCTGGCCAGTGAGGATATTGTAGACAGCAGGTGCAGCCTTGCCCATGGGACCCACGAAGGGAAACCTCTCTCTAGATCCCACTTTGGATAGCCTCCCAGCTCTTTCTCCCTGCCAGGGCTTTGTCCTCAGTTGCCTTCCAGAGCAAAGGCCAGGGGACAAACACAATTCAGTGTTTGTCCCCTCCTGCCCCTAGTACAATGGCCACTGATGTTGTCACCAATCCCTTCGTCACTGACCCCTCCCTCCAATCAAGTCAGTCATAAAGTAATAAGCAGACCTGGGAAAGTAGAGCCCTGGGCCCAGGCTGCGGAAAGCCAAAGCAGGTTTGGTGATAAAGCTTTCAATAAGAGCGGGTGTGGTCACGTGTGGTGGGATTACTCCTGTGAGCCCAGCACTAGTGTGAAGTAGGTTGATGGCTGAGCCTACTTCACTGTGAACTTAGAGAACAGGGAGATGACTGGCTTTTCCTGTTGAGGTCCTTACAGCTCAGAGCTGGAAACAGTGAACAAGCAATTGACAAAAGGACTCCAGTAAGAGCGGCATGTGCTGGAAACCTACTGGGACACTGGCAACCAAATAAAAACCCCAACCTGACTTCCTGGGGGAGGTGGTATCCTAACTGAGATGCAAAGTTCATGGAGGAGGAAACTGGCTAGGTATGGTGGTGTACCTCTAATCTTAGTACCTGGGAGGCTGAGGCAGGAGGACTACTAGAAGTTCAAGACAAACTTGGTCCACATAGTGAACTCTGGGTCATCCTAGTCTTTAGAAAGAGACCAACTTAATGCCATCCTCCCTCCCAAAGAAGTAGATAATGTTCCAGATAGGAATAAACAAGAACAAAGAACAAGGACCAAGAATAAGGGTGGAAAGAAATAATAAGACTAAGATTGTGAGCGTTTGTTTATGCTTGGCACAGGAAATGGTACCATTTGGAGGTATGGCTTGGTTGGAGTAGGTGTGGCCTTGTTGGAGGAAGTGTGTCACAGTGGGTATGAGCTTTAGGACATTCATTTTTGCTGCCCAGAAGCCACTATTCTGCTAACAGACTTTGGAACAAGAGGTGAAACTCTCAGCTCCTCCAGCCCCATGTCTGCCTGAACCTGGATGCTGCCATGCTCCCACCTTGATGATAATGGACTGAACCTCTGAACCTGTAAGCCAGCCCCAATTAAATGCTGTCCTT